>NW_027325688.1:300000-382186 GCF_048418805.1 Vulpes vulpes | reverse complement strand
TCTCAAAGTTGAGTCTAGTGTGGAACAAGAGAACTAAATAAGCCATCATATTATAGTGTAATGAATCTTCTAATAGTGTTAAACATAATCCAAGCTGCTTTGAAGGGCCAGTAAGAGCAGGAGCCAATATGTTTTTTGGCAAAAGAAAACCTTGTCTAACCTTATTGTTTATCACAAACACATGATTGTATTCAGTGAGTATTTGATGGATGAGTTAGCTTTCATTCGACCCATTAACAAGCATGCCATGATTCTTAGCTTTTACATAGAGTCATTTAGTCATAGATTCTCAGAACATGTAGAAAAAGTTATACCCATTCAACTTCTTAACCAAAAGATAATTCATTATATTTGTTGAATGTCCTCTAGGTTCTGCTTTAACTTCAACTATTTTTCAACAATGTATTAATCTAAGGCCTCAGGGCATTTTGTCTAATAGAGACACATTATATTGTGATACACTTAGCTCTTTGCATCTGTGTTTCCCTTGCTAGAGTGTGGACAACTCAAGACCAAGCTGTAGCCTATTCATCTTTATTTCCTAGCATATGTCCCAGTAGACAACATAGTAAATACTCAGTACCTAAAAGTGCTTAAACAATTTGTAAAAGATTCATCTTTCATAGATGTGAAAGATCTAACAAGTTCTTCTGCTTTCAACTAAACCCTTAGCCCACTGGAGCCCAGACTTCTCTATAAGCAAACAGAGCTCACAAAGCAGTCATATCATCAATTCCTCTAAATATCCATTACCTGCATGTACAGGAGTTAAATCACAGAAGAACCCCAGAGTTGTAAAATTCAGAATTTGCATAGGATGGCTGGGTCATCTATTCCTCTGTATCTTAAGAGAGTGAAAGGGAAACCTTTACTATGGAATATAAAGAAATCATCTCTTCCCTTCTCCAGAGGATTTTTTTTTAATGAAATAGGATCTATTTTTAACTTTCCTCCATTGCCCTGGAATGTAAACCCAGGGCTCCAGGTGCAAGGATATTTTAAATCCTTCCAGATCAGTCTGCCTTCCAAGGTAAGCTTGTCATTCAGTCCACCCTTTAACCCAAGAGCCAATGTTCTGTGCTTGGGGGAATATGAAAAATAGTAATTTCCCAAACTAGTTGATAAAGTTCAAAAATATTAATAACCATTTGTGAAGTGGTTTTAGTTTTAGAAGGCTTCAGAAATGAAATCTAATCAATCCTATAGATGTTGACTCAATTCATTTGAAGCTATGTTCATGTTATTCCTATTGCAGCTTAAAGATCTCTAGTCCCTTCCTTTACTTTCACTTAAAGAGGCATCTAGAGTTCTATTTTTGTAGAACTCATTATGGTCATTGAGGTGCCAACATGCCTTTTAAAAATAAGGAATTGGCCTATAAGTACCTTTAACTTGAACTTGCCAAGAAAAAAACAGATTTATTAAATTCCATGATCTAGACAAGAACTTGGTATTAAAACAGACTGGTTTATCTGCATCAAAGATGTCTAGATAGACTACTTTGAACATATATAATTGTTTTGAGACCAATAGAGCCATAATACATTCTTAATTTAATATTTATTTCCATCACTGCAAGTATGTTGAGTTCATGGTCTTTTAAAAACTATTTTACATACTTTTCTTCCCAACTTTCATTTTTGAGCTTACAGTAGATGGAACATGTAAGTTACTAGTACATTAAAATGAGGTAAATGCTATTCTAACATAGAAATTGGGCTTTCCCATCAGATGGCATGGTCAAGGGTGATTTCCTAGCAGGAGTGATGCTTGAGTAGAAGTTTGAAGGGTAGATTAGGATTTAACTATAGAACGCAAACACAATCCAGCAGAGTTCTCTGCCACTGTCTCATGGGATGGCTTTTACTCCAGTTTGCAATAACACATTCCACATGCCATCAGAAATCTCAGAATAGTCCATTCTGTCCACATTTCCCACAACCTTCTATTTAGGATTACTTAGGCATTGTCTAAGAAGACCAAGGCTTTTTTTCTACTGCGCGCTCTCTCTCTCTCTCTCTCTCTTTTTTTCTTAGCCTTCATTGAAATTCTCCATAATATCCATTCACAGCAATGCAGGCTTTTCGAGCAAGCAGCTGCAAACTCTTCCAGCCTCTGCCCATCACCCAGTTCCAAAACTGTGTCTACATTTTACCTATTCATTATAGCAGCACCCCTACTTCTCAGTTTCTTAGTCCATTCAGGCTGGTGGAACAGAATATCATAGACTAGGTGGTACAAAGGAGAGAAATGTACTTGTCTTCTGGAGACTGAGAAGTAAGACCAAGGTGCCAGGTCATTCAGTCTCTGAGAGTCAATGGACTTTATAGATGGCTGTCTTCTCACCATGTTCTCACATGATGGAAGGAACAAAGGAGCTCCCTGGGATCTCTATTTTTTTATTTTTAAAACTTTAATTCCAGTATAATGAACATACAGTGTTCTATTACTTTCAGGTATACAGTACAAGGTTTCAATAATTATTTACATTGCTCTGTGTGCATTATGGTGAGTGTACTCTTAATACCCATCACCTACTTATCCATCCCCTTACCTATCTACCTTCTGGTAACCATCCATTTGTTTTCTGTAGTTAAGGGTATGTTTTTTGGCTTATCTTTTTTTCCTTTGTTTTTTGTTTCTTTAATTCCACATTGAGTGAAATCATATGGTAATTGTCTTTCTGACTTATTTCACTTTACCTAGAAAGCAGAGTGCTGTTATAACTGGCAAGATTTCATTTTTCTTATGGCTGAATAATCCATTGTGTGTGTGTGTGTGTGTGTGTATAATGTGTATATTATATATATATATATATATATACTTATATACGTACACACACACCACATCTTTATCCATCCACTTCTCCATGAATACTTAGGCTGCTTCCATAGCTTGGCTATCGTGAAAAATGCTGCAGTAAATGGGGATGCATAATATCTCTTTGAATTAGTGTTTTTGCATGCTTTGGGTAAATACCCTGTCGTGGAATTACTGCATCATATAGTAATTCAATTTATATTTTTTGAGGAACCTCCATATTTTTCCACGGTGGTGTACCAGTTGAAATTCTGGTGTCTCATTGTGGTCTTAATTGCATTTCACTGAGTGGTGTTGAGCATCTTTTCAGGTGTCTGTTAGATATCTGTATGTTGTCTTTGGGAAAATGTCTGTTCAATTTTTCTGTCTCTTTTAAATTGGATCATTTGTTTTGTGAGCATTGAGTTGTAAAAGTATTTTATACATTTTGCATCCTAACCCTTTATTGGATAGGTCACCGGCAAATATCTTTTCCCATTCAGTACATTGTCTTTAGTTTTGCTTATCTTACTGTACAGGAGCCTTTTATTCCATAGCCCCAATTGTGTGTGTTCTTTTTTTGTTTGCTTGTTTTTGTTTCCCTTGCCATAGGAAACCTTTCTAGAAAAATGTGCTACAGCCGGTGTCAGGGACATTACTGTTTGTGCTGCTTTCTAGGATTTTATTATTTCAGGTCTCAAATATAGGTCCTTAATTCATTTGCAGTTTATTTTTATGTGTGATGTAAAAAAGTGATGCAGTTTTATTCTTTTGCATGTAGCTGTCCAGTTTTCCCAAACCCTATTTGTTGAAAATAGTGTATTTTTCCCATTGCATATTTTTGTCTCCTTTGTTAATGATTAATTAACCATATTATTGTGGATTTATTTCTGGGATCTCTATTATTTTTCCACTGATCTAATGTGTCTGTGTTTGTGCCAGTATCCCAGTGCTTTGATTGCTACAGATTTGTAATATAGTTTGATATCTGGGAGTGTGATATCTCCAGATCTGCTCTGCTTTTTCGAGAGTGCTTTGGCTATTAAGGGACTGAGTGGTTCCATGTAAACTTTAGGATCATTCTAGTTCTGTGAAAAATGCTGTTGATATTTTGATAGGGGTTGCATTAAATATGTATATTGTTTTGGGAAGTTGAGCCATTTAAAAAATCCTTGTTCTCCCAATCAATGAATATGGAATGTTTGTCATTTGTGTTTGTCCTCTTCAATTTCTTTCATAAGTGTCTTATTTGATTTCTCAGCTGACCCCTTCATTGTTAGTAGTTTGTTATTTAACCTGTAGGTACTTATGTGCTTTCCAGATTTTTGTTTATTTTTAATTATTTTTGTGGTAAATTTCTTGTTTCATAGTATTGTGGTCAGAATAGCTACATGGTATGACTTCAATCTTTCTAACTTTGTTGACAGTTGTTTTGTGGCCTTTTATGTGATTTATTCTGAAAAATGTTCCATGTGCATTTGAATAGAATGTATATTCTGTTTTAGGATAATGTTCTGAGGATAGTTAGATCCATCTAGTCTAGTATGTCATTTAAAGTATCTAGTAGTCTAGTATGTCATTTGTTTTTTTTGTTTGTTTGTTTTGTTTTCTCCTGTTTGAATGATCTATTTAGTGATGTAAGTGGGGTATTAAAGTCCCCAACTTTTATTATATCACTGGTTTCTTTGCTATTAGCTGCTTTATGTATTGGGTGCTCACGTGTTGTGCATAAATACTTATGACAATTATCTTATCGATTGTTCCCTTTATGATTATACATTGTCCTTCTTTGTCTAAGGTCAGATAAAATAGACTTTAAAAAAAAAGTTAAGTATGGTTACCCTTTGATTTTCATTTCAATTTGCATGATAAATACTTTTCCATCCCTTCACTTTCCATCTGCATGTGTCTTTAAAGTTTAAAATTAGTGTCTTTGGCAGCACTCAGATGGATCATTTTTATCCATTCCATCCCTCTATCTCTTGATTGGAACATTTAGTAGATTTAATTCAAAGTAATAATTGATAGATATATATTGCTGTTTTTTTTTTTTCTTATTCTGTGGTTTGCTTTGTAGTTCTTGGTTCCTTTCTTCTTTTGTTCTTCTCCCATGGTTTACTATCATTTATTTAGTGATATACTTGGATTTCTTTTTCTTTTTCTTTTTTTGCATGGCTGTTACTGGTTTTTGATTTGTGGTTACCGGTAGGTCTGCGTATAACATCCTATTCATATAGCAGTCTGCATTAAGTTGATGGTCACTAAAGTGTGAACCCCTTCTTTATTCCTCTCCACTCTCCCACACATTTCTTGTATAAGGTGTCGTACTTCATATCCTATTTTGTAAATCCCTTGGCTGATTAGTAAAGAGCAATTTAATTTTACTGCTTTTTGTGCTTTCTACTTTTCTTATTCCTGCTTATGGTCTTTCACTTCCACTGAAAGAGTCCCCTTTAATATTTCTTGTAGGGCTGGTGTAGTGGTTATAAATTTCTTTAACTTTTGTTTGGGGAAATCTTTATCTTCTATTCTGAATGATAGCCTTTCTGGATAGAGTATTCTTGATTGCAGATTTTTTTTTCTTTCCATGCTTTGGATATATCATACCACTTTCTCCTGGCCTACAACATTCCTGCTGAAAATCAGCTGATAGCCTTATAGGGTTTCCCTTATAGAACTGTTTTGTCTTGCTTTTAAAATTCTTTATCACTGCTTTTGGCTGTTTTAATTATTATGTGTCTTAGTTTTAGTGCTCCTTGGTTTGATGTGTGTGTGTGTATGTATGTGTGTGTATGCCTCCTGAACTTGAATTTCTGTTTCATTGCCCTAATTTGGGAAGTTTTAGGTACTATTCAAACTTTCTGCTCCTTTTTCTTGTACTTCTTTCTGATTCCTATAATATAAATATTATTATGCTTGATGGGGTTGCTGAGTTCCCAAAGTCTGTTTTTTTTTTTTTTTTTTTTATTCTCTCCTGTTCAGCTTGATTGCTTTCCAAGTGCTCATTCATTCTTCTGGTTCTAGTTTGCTATTTATTCCATATAGGGTATTTTAAATTTCACTTATTGAGTATAATTAACTCAGTAAGAGTTCCTTATGATTTTTATTTTGTTTCTGCCTCTTTTAGGGTCTTAACACTCTAAAGTCCAATAATTTTTTTCTTATGATCATTACTTGAAATTCTCTATCAGGCATATTATCTCCATTTTGTTTAGCACTCATGCGTATTTTTTGTACTGTTCTTTCTTTTGGGACATACTCATCTGCCTCCTCATTTTATCTGTGTTTATTTCTGTGTGTTAGGGAAGTCTGCTACATGTCTTGCTCTTGAAAGCAGTGACCATATGAAAGAGAGACCCTGTAGTGCCCTGCAGTGCAATGTTCCCTGTTCACCACAACCTGATGCTTTAGGGATGTCTCCTATGTGGGTTGCATATACTCTACGATAGTGGCTGAGCTGCTCTGTTTTTAGTCCAGTCATCTGCACTGATCAATGCCTGTTGTAGGTATGGTTTGGTCTTGTTTTGTTAGTAGGCCAGTCTGGGGTCACCTTAATGTTGAGTTGAGTCAGACCAGGTGTTTGTCAGAGATGCAGCAGCATGGAACTGCAGAGCATTTCCCCTACATTGTCCCCTGAGAAGCTTTTGTTGTTGGACAGGTCCTGCCATCAGGACCAGACATCTGCTCCAGCCCAGTGCTGAGTCTTCTGTAGGACTGGTGTCTGAAATTATATTTCACACTCCCTGGGTGGGGGGAGGAGCATCACTTTAGAGTAGTGCTGGTCCCTGTCTGAGCTGCTTGCACATTCTCATGCTTGTGGCACTGCTTTGAATGGGCTCCAGCCAAAGATGTATTGAAGGGGTCAGGTTTGTAGGAGAATGTGAGCATGGGGTGTGGTATTCTAGGTCTGTTGTAAGAGGTGAACTGGTGCTAATTTAGAAAACTGAGGCGGGGGTGGGGTGGGGCATGTCTGCAGGATAATGTGAGGGCAGTGTCTTTTGTTAGCCCAATAGGTGGAATGAAGCCCCATGTATCTCCCAGGACCTGTTTGCTGTGCTAAGGGTGGGGATTTAGGTCCTCTTGCCTTCCTGGTTCTCCAAAAGTAGAGCCTGCTGATTTTTAAATTTCCAGGTGTGCAGTCTTACTGATTGTGAGAATTTGCAAAATTATGTGCCTCTGATCTTAATGTGGTTTCTGTGTCTGGGGTGCTTGGTTTGGGGTTTTTTTTCTCCCCTTTTTGCCCTCCTGCTCTCCCTCCCTCCTGTAGATGGTCCCAGTGGTCCACTTAGCCTCAGACCATGTCTCTGCCCTTCCTACTGTTCACTGATTAGCTACCTTTCTAACTGGAGGGTCTGTTCTTCCAGTCTTTGGGTTATTTTCTAAGTTATTTACATGGATGTTGGTGTTACCTAGTTGTATCCATCAAATGAAGTGAGCTGAAAGTGCTCCTACTCTTCTACTTTCACCAAGAGTCCAAGAATGCATTCTGTGAGTCCTTTTTTATAAGGGCATGAATCCCATTCATCAGATCTCTGTCCTTATGACCTAATCACCTCCCAAAGACCCTACTTCAAATCCCATTACACTGGGGATTAGGTTTCAACACATGAATTTTGGAGGAATGCAAACATTCAATCTATAACAATTACAAATCAGTAGTTCTGTATTTGTACAAAGACTTTTGGTGAATTATTACTTGTTCATGTATTAGAAACGTCCTAATGATAGCAGTCATAGTACAACAGGTATAGTAGTACAGTTATATTGGATAGTTGTTGCTATGTATGGAATTAGTAATATATTTTAAAATATGGTTGTATTATTGCATTATAAAATTGCATCTTCAATTGTATGTATAAATCAAAAGGTCATTAAAAGAACCACACTTTAAAAATAGAACTATTATTCAAACTATTATTCAAACTCTAAAATGTATCAAAAGCAGTGGGAGATGGGGGCAGAAAGGGCAAAATAGGTGAAGGAGAATGGGAGACACAGGCTCCCAATAATGGAATGGATAAGTCCTAGGAATAAGTGGCACATCATAGGGAATATAGTCAATAATATTGTAATAATGTTGTATAGTGACAGATGGTAGCTACACACATGGTGAGCATAGCATAACATGTAGAAATGTTAGACTTTTGTATCTGAACCTAATGTAACATTGCGTGTCTACTATACTCAAGTAAAAAACTTTAAAATATGTTTTTCAGACATACTTAATTGCCAGACATGGATATTGTATAATCTGTCACTTTAATAGTGTTCCCAATATATTCTTATTTCTCTTATCAGTGCTATTAAATGGATTGACCACTCTATACAGAGTATCATTTCTCACCTTTCAGTATGCCAGTGTTTAAATTAATTGAACCTCAGGGACAACTTACATTACATTTCCAATTTAAAATAAATATGTTGATATAACTTCTTGCTATTTCATTAATTTAACCATACCAAGTAGATTTATTTAGGTTTTTTTTCAGTAATTTGTAGAAATGTAGTTATTAATGGATCTTCTAAATATTTTAGAAAAAATATGAAGCACATTTTCAATGCAAATGTGACTTTATGTGAAGGTAAACTTTTTATTTAAAATGAAAATATTTGTATTTAAATATCAGTGAAGATTTAGAGTCAATAAACGAACCTTCAGGTAGCCCCAAAGTTAATGTTTAATAAGAAGGACTCTTTTTTTTTTTTTTTTTTTTTTTTAATAAGAAGGACTCTTAAATCTACCAATGCTATAAGTCTTCTTGGTTAGCTTAAAAAGTCTAGATGTGTTGCCTTTCACTTGATCACCAGTAGTGGATTAGAAAACCTAGCTGTACAAATTCCTGCTAGTTTTATCATTAAGACCTTGGAGTTACTTGCTCTGTCCCCATTTGAGCAAGTGAGAAGACATTAAGCATATTTTCTAAAATCCACTAATAACTCAGAAATATGTACCAGTTTATTGTGGGGGGATCTGTTTGATATACATTTTGTAAATATTTTTCAGCAGAGTAGAAAAGAACCAGAACTCTATACAATCTTACCACTTTTAGAAAATTTCTAAATTCCATTTATAGAGAAGTAAGCAAACACACAATTTATATCTATATGTACTGTCCAAGCATCCCTAGTCTGTCATATATGCAGGATCTCATAAAATGGACTTTCTAAGAGTAAGTGTATTTACATATGTTACATGTTTTTACAAAGTTGAATGTGTTGACTTTATGATTTTTATAAAAATGGTATGCATATTGGAATTCAAAATTGCTCAAATAAGATTACAAATTTTGTAAATTTTCATCAAATAGTTGAATTTTGGGCAATGTCATTTACTTTTGAAGGCCACTAAAAGTTTACTTTTACTAAATAGACTTATTTAGTAAAATAGATTTTACTACTAATGCAGACACACATATTCAGAGATTAAAGCCCAGTTATTTTCAGGGATACAGTTCACTTAGTAATTAGCAATGATTAAAAAAAAAAATAGTCTGCCAAACTGTTTCATCTTGAGGGTTCTCTGCTGTGTGTTTCTGCATGTGTCTGGGGATGTGTGTGTGTTTGTAAACATGCATATCTATCTATACCTACATTTGAAACTACATGGTGCATAAGTACAAATGAATAAAACCAACATATGTCTATATTTTAAATTTTTGTGGAGGTTAGTTAACATACAATGTTATAGTAGTTTCATGTGTACAACATAGTGATTCTATAATTTGATGCATTATGCAATGCTCACTGTAAATATCAATATCTGTATCGTTAATATCTGTCACGATACATTAAAATATTGACTATGTATGTCATGGTTGTTGTACTTACCTTTGTGACTCATTTTATAACTGGAAATTTGTACTTCTTAGTCTCCTTCACATATTTTTGTCCATTCCCCATTTTGCCTATTCCATTGCTCTTTTCTGGCAACTCCCAGTTTGATCTCTGTATTTGAGTCTGGTTTTGTTTTGTTGTTGTTGTTTTAATTCATGAGAGACACAGAGAGAGAGGCAAAGACATAGGCAGAGGGAGAAGCAGGCTCTCTGCGAGGAGCCCGAGGCAGGACTTGATCCCAGGACCCCGGGATCATGCTCTGAGCCAAAGGCAGATGTTCAACTGCTGAGCCAGTCTTGTGTCTGGTTTTAGTGTTGTTATTGTTCATGTTTTGTTTCTGGTTTTCCTGGGTCCCATTTATAAGCGAAATCATGCAATATTTGTCTTTGATCTGTTTCACTTAGCATAGTACCCTCTAGGTCTGTCCATGTTGTCACATATGGCAAGATTGCATTCTTTTTTATGGCTCAGTAATATTCCATTATGTATGTTTATCACATCTTTATTCATTCTTCTGTTGATGGGTGCTTAAGTTGTCTCTGTATTTTGGCTATTGTGAATAATGCTGCAGTGAACACAGAGGTCCATTATCTTCTTAAGTTGATGTTTTTATTTTTCTGGGTAAATACTCAGCTGAATTTTATGGTATTTTTGTTTTTGAGGAACCACCATATTGTTTTCACAGTATTTGCATCAATTCCTATTTTCCCCAACACTTACATGATAGTTTCCTTTTCTCCACATCCTTGTCAACTATTATTGTTTCTTACCCTTTTGATACTAGCCATTCTGTCAAATGTGATATGAATCATTGTGGTTTTTGTGTTTCCCTGATGATTAGTGATGTTGAGCATCTTTTCTTGTGTTTTGGCCATCTGTATATCTTTAGAAAAACATTTATTTAGGTCCTTTGCACAATTTGTTATTATTATTTTTATTTTTTTAATTTATTTTTTATTGGTGTTCAATTTACCAACATACAGAATGACACCCAGTGCTCATCCTGTCAAGTGCCCCCCCCCCTAGTGCCCGTCACCCATTCACCCCCACCCCCCGCCCTCCTCCCCTTCCACCACCCCTAGTTCATTTCCCAGAGTTAGGAATCTTTATGTTCTGTCTCCCTTTCTGACATTTTTTTAATGTGTGTATCTGTGTTGAGGTGCATGAGTTCTTTATATATTTGGGACTTTAACCACTTATCAGATCTATCATTTGCAAATGTCTTTTCCCATTCAGGAGGTTGCCTTTTCATTTTGTTGGTTTCTTTTGTTGTGCAAAAGCTTTTTAACATGGTAAAATCCCAATAGCTTATTTTTGTTTTTGTTTTCCTTGCCCAAAGAACTAGATCCATAAATATGTTGCTAAGGGTGATCCAAGAGTTTACTGCCTAAGTTTTCTTTTCGGGATTTTATGGTTTCAGGTCTCACATTTAGGTCTTTATTTGGAGTGTATTTGTGTATGGCATAAGAAAGTAGTCCAGTGTCATTCTTTTGCATATAGCTGTGAAGTTTTCCCAACTGCATTTTTGAAGAGTTGGTCTTTTCACCATCATGTATTCCTGTTCACTTGTCTTGGATTAATTGACTACATGAGTGTAGGTTTATTTCCAGGCATTCTCTTCTGGTCTGTGGATCTGTGTGTCTACTCTTGTGCCAGTACAATACTGCTTGATTACTATAGCTTTTCAACATATCTTGATATCTGGGATTTTGATACCTCCTGCTTTGTTCCTCTCAAGATCACTTTGGCTATTCATGGCCTTTGTGGTTCTGTACAGATTTTAGGATTATTTTAGTTCTGAGAAAATACTATTGACATTTTGATTGGAAATGCATTGAATCTGTAGATTGCTTTGGGTAGAATGGACATTTTAATAATGTTTTTCTAATCTGTGAGTGTGAATGGTATCTATTTATGTCACCTTCAATTTCTTTGATCAATGTCCTATGGTTTTTAGAATATAGGTCTTTCATCTGTTTGGTAAAATTATTCCTAGATATTCTTTTTGATGCAATAGTAAATGGGATTTTTTAAGTGTCTTTCTGCCACTTTATTATATAGAAATATCACAAATTTCTGTGTATTGATTTCCTACAACTGTACTGAATTCATCTATTCTAATATATAGTTCAGGTCCTTTGGTTGGTTGCTTTTTAAATTTTTTTATTTATTTGTTTTTTATGCTGTATCGTGTTATCTACAAATAGTGACAGTTCTTTCTCTTACCAATTTGGAAGCCTTTTATTTCTTATTGCTGCAGCTAGGACTTTCACTAATATGTTGGATAAAAGTAGCAAGTGACTGTCTTGTTACTAATTTAGGGGAATGGCTCTCTGTTGTTCAACGCTGGGTAGGATGTCAGCTGTGAATTTGTCATATGTGGCCTTTATTTTGTTGTTATGTTCTCTCTACACTCACTTTTAGTTGAGAGTTCCGATCATGAGTGGATATTGAATTTTACCAAATCCTTTTTCTGTGTCTATTGAGATGTGGATTTTTATCCTTCATTTTGTTAGTGTGATTTATCACATAAATTTTGTAGATAAAGGACCATCCTTGCATCCCTGGAATAAATCCCTCTTGATTGTGGTGAATCATCTTCTTTATGTGTTGTTGAATTCAGTTTGCTAATATTTTGTTGAGGATTTATGCATTGTTGTTCATCCAGGAATATTGGCCCATAGTTTTCTTCATTTCTAATTTTAAAGTCTTTTTTTTTCACTAAATAAGTCTGATAAAACTTTATCAGATTTATTAAAAAAGAAAAAATAGCTCTTTTCTATTTTGATCTGTTTTATTTCTGCTCTGATCTTTATTTTTTTTTCCTTCTATTAATTTTGGAATTTGTTTTTATTTTAGTTCCTTCAAGTGTAAGGTTAGAGTGCTTGTTTCTTTCTTGAAAGAGACATGTATTACTATAAACTTCCATTTAGTACCGGTTTCTTTGTGACACAAAGATTTTGGACCATTGTCTTTTCATTTTCATTGGTAAGTATGTTTTGACATCCTCATGTCTTCACTGATCCACTGGTTATTCAGTAGCCTCCATGTGATTGTGAGATTTGCGGATTTTTGTTTGTAATTTTTAGTGTTTTATTGTTGGGATCAGAAAAAAATTCTTGATAAGACTTGGGAGACGTTTCATGGCCTACCATTTGATCTATCCTGGAGAATGTTCATGCACTTGAAGAAAAAAAGTCTGTATTCTATCTTTGGATAGAATGCTGATCTGATAAATCTATCTGATAAATAGATCTGGTCTAATGTGTCCTTCAAAACCACTATTTCCTTATTGTTTTTCTGTTTGTATGATCTATCCATTAATGTAACTGGGGTGTACTGTATATTTTATAGATATATCCATATATATATATATATATGGATATATCTATATCTATATATATCCTCCTGTGTGTGTTCTTATGAAAAAACAAAACACATTAAGAACTATATATGTAACAAGAGAGCAAGACCACGTTAATATGTTTATGAAAAGAAACTTAAAGAAAATATTCCTTGACAATGGCAGGAGAGAGAAATCCAGGTAAAAAGTAGTGTAAGTTACGCAGAGAGAATGTGCGTGGTATGTGCCTTAAAAAAAAAAAAAATGGCTGTAATTAAGCTCTCTAGAAGCAGAATATTAGAAAATAAAGAGAAATTATAAAGCACTAAAGAGTTTAAGATTGAATTTGAAATCAAATATTTTGAAATTGGAACATCTCTATTTTAAGATTTTAATATGCCAACTACGTACGTATCCTTGGACAATTGGCTCACTCTAAGATTGTGTCTATATACATAGAATAAGGTTAATAATGGTACCTCCATCACAGTAACATAGAATCAAAATAGTATCAGCTGCTGACTAATTTTATAAGGTAACTTTTCTTTTTATGAGGATAGCCTTGAAAAAAGAAAGGGATAGGACCATATACATACACATCTGGCAGATGTTGAGATAGTCTCATATGGAGGCTAAGAATTTATCCTCTATACTGTTTACTGTTTTCTAATAGAAAATCAAATGACTTTAAACAAAGTCTTTGCAAAAGATTGTAAATGTTTCTTCTTTGAAACTGTATTTGACACCAGTAGTTAAGATACTTGGGAAATCTAGAGAGAAATGAAGTTGCAAAGGCCACAGAGCAAATGACAAAAGGGTACTTTCAATCCAAACAGGTGAATATGCCAACTGGTGAGGTGAATGTCATGGCTGATAGATTTTTCCCAAGTTTAAGAGAGGAGGAACATAGATATTCAATGTGTGTGTGTATCAATGACATTGACACAAGATATCAATGTGTGTATCAGTTTAATACTAGGAAAAATGAACTGACCCTGAAAGGGTTCTAAAAAGTAATAATTTTTAAGTAACTTAATAACTTCTCCCAAATTAGCTTTTTTGCTGTAGCAGTCTATCCTTTATTTTCAATCATGATTTCTTCAAATTTGAGTCCAGTTTTTAAGCATGATTTTTTCTGCATTTTAGAAATTGAAACTTAGATATAGACATGACAAAATTACTTTGTTTAGCTTGAAACTCATGTTTTTCTTTCTGCTTGAACAATTGAACTATAACTAGCTTTTTTTTTCTATTGACAAAATGTCCTAAATCAGCACCACATATCCACACACAAATTGCATTAAACATTTTTTACTCTTTATCAGTAGAATACGTTTCATTCTTGCAGAATTGAAGGATGTTAACTTCTAAACAAGATTGCTGACATTAGTGGGAACGTACTGAACAGGTCCTGTCCCTCTCTACATTCTATTCTGTCAGAATATAATTAAGCAATTAGACATGACAGTGTGTATTGTAATGTAGGAATAACACAGATCCTTGGATATGTTGTGCAGTACAAGACTGAATTCCATTAGTTCTCTCCCCTTCTTCTCTGCACCAGAAAAAATAAAAATAAAAAAAAAAAAAAACACCACACACACACACACACACATGCACACACACCAACTTATTTACAAGAATAAAACTTACCCTTGACTGAGCACTCCAACAGAACAAGTCCATGTCAGGTCACTTTTGATGGATTATGGTAAAGTTGGAGAAAAGCAAAGGCTACATGTTGGGTGGTTATATTTTTCTTTACAAAGACATGAAATATGTTATTTTGCCTCTAGCTATTAAAGTCAGTTGGTATACTAGAGATGCTATTTTAATTCCATCCTAAAGTATGAATTTTCTACAGTGTCACAGGTTTCCAAGTAACCCTCTAAATATAATAATGTAAATTTTAGTTCTTAAATCTTAAGTCATTTAACCTTTTTCTTTGAAGGCTTGATTCTTGTCCCTGCATAAAATTTATTAAAAGGAATATCATTGAATGTATCTGTTCCAAATATGAATCATAACTTAAAAATAGGTGTTTATTTCCGTATGAATATGTTTGAGAATTTAAATTTATAGAATGAATATACATGTTCTATGACTCTGATAAGATTAGACATATTTTTAAATATATAAATATATGCACGTCCAAATTTTACCATATACTGAAATATAACCATGTGAAGGCTATATGTAATATTAAATAGAAAGATGACAGCTTAAATTTTTAAATCTTTAAAAATTTTAAATTTAATCCTATTTAGTTGCAATAGAAAAGTATGAATATTGATAAAACTTTAAAATAGCATCTGTGAAGGCAAAGACTTTTCTAAAACAAAGAATATTCCTAACTTATTTATAGGAGTAATATTTACAGTTGACTGTGAAACTATGGAACAAGTTAATTACCGAACCATTCTGTAGTGTGTATGTATTTGTTGAAACTTGTGTGTGTACATATAAATATACATATATCTGTAGATTTACAGACTATATAACCTAATTTGTACATAAATTTATTTGAGAAGACCTGTGTATGCACATATAGGCTTATATACATACACATATGCTGGGCATGTGTAATACAAGTAAAGGTAGAAAAACTAGATGAATATATTTATGCTAAATTGGATATAATAATTCAAGTATGTATTTATTCATACAGGACCTGAAAATAATCCTGATGTTAGTAACCACTTGCGAGAACTTGAGCCAGTTACTAAACCTCTTAAAAGAATATATATATAATATATTAAAAGAATATATATGTTAAAGGAATATATAATATAAATATAATAAAAATATAGTAATTTTTTTGGAGGGAAGATTAGTGGGGATAAGAGTATCCAGAATAGTGGCCAAATATAATAAGAACCAAAATCACTTCATGGGCTTGAAACCAGCACAATCCATCAAAAGGGTTTCATGTTGAGTATTTAATCTCTGCAGTTATGTTTTGAAATACTTATCTTTTATCTTTGAATCTGTGCTTTAAGTGAAGTGGGGCAGCAGAATATGAACAGGGTGAGAGCTGAAGCCTGGGCTCAAGTACAACTCCCCTCCCTTTGCCTCTCAGGGGTGAGGGTGGGTTTTTGAGGGTGGGGACAAGCCTCTCCTTACAAATCTCCTGAGTGTGGTTTGTCTATTTGCATAGCTTTGTTGCCCTCCAGCAATGGGCCCAGGAAACCAGAATTGAGTAATGTCAGTAATTCTGCATAGAGAGGAATACTCTATTTCCATTTAAGCCTGTCATTGGACACTGTAAAAATGAAAGGTAAAATCCATGTTAATTTAAATTGTTCTTAGAACCATATTAAATAGCAAATAAAAAGTAAGTTGAAAGAGGGAGGAAATGGGAGAGGAGGGAGTGAGACAACAAGGAAAGGAGAGAAGTTTTATGTGTACCATTAATGGTAATTTTTTTAAAAGGGACCAGCCGTACTCATTTTGTACAGGGGCTGAACCCAAATGTGTTTTTTCATATTATAAAGATTTTTTTTTAACTTAAAGTGCACTCTGTGGCAAATTTGGACAATTCTGTCCTTGGTTTTACTTTAATTTTCCCGCTTTGATTTTCAAAATTAAGGCTTTCTTTTTAAACTTGAATAAATGCATTATATACACAAAATTTGGTCAAAATAACAATTCTCCTTTATATTTCTGATGAACAGTGAACATTTTTGATGAGAAAATAGTAGATAAATATGGAATAAAGCTGTAAGTGTGCTATGCAAATGATGAATAGTAAATTGGACACATTGATTGGATTCTTAGGTGTAATAGAAAAAAAAAGTCTGTCAACTAAGTTTTTGACAGGTGTCAAATACACAACTATTTTAAATGAGATTAAGTAATTGGCAGAAATGCTATGTGCACTTTTTATATTAAGTATAATACCAGGGACTTTTTACTGTTATGAAGACTACTTCCATGATTGATAGATGAGTTCTTCAGGTCACTTGCTTTTCAAAAACGTGTCCAAATTCAGTACTAGATTCAAGGATTCTACAATGTAATCTATATTTTGTAAGACCATGGTAGCACTGCATGCTTCATTCTATAGGAGTAATGCATTACTTGTAGGCTGAACATACAATGCCATGCTGCTGCTGTATCTTAGTGTGACCATTCAAACTTTAATATTACTATGAGAGGAAGAGATCTAGATGTGGGTTAAAGAGTCACAAGTTCAAATCACAACTCAGTCTTACTATCTGTGTGACTTTGAGCAGGAAATTAGCATTACTGAATCCTGGTTTTGTGATCTGTGAAATGGGTATAACATTTTCTGTATTTTATGCATAGAATGTAGATATTTATAGAAGAAATCATAAATGTAAAAACACTCTGTAAGCCTTGATAGACTATAGAATTGAGAGTTTCATTAATAATGGAATGATTTCCACTATGGGCTCAATTTGTACTTATCCAGAAAATAACACTGGTAACCCATTGTGTTATGACTGGTGTGTACAAGTGAATAACCATGTATATATGTTTATATTTACTTTTGGTCTAAGATGAGTTAATTGTAGCAAGAAATACATGAAAATAGTTGTTGAGACCTAAAATTACTGGGGAGAAATGAAAGAGTTTCTAACTCAAAGTGAATTGTCTGACAATACTGTTGCGATGAGGAGGAGGCATTTGAATTGAGTTTTTCTGGTTGAAAAAGTTTGCCAGGGAAAGTAAATTTTAAGGCAGAGATACCGCAAATAAAAAGTAAGGGGCTTTGTATTTGAAATGGCAATGGGAGACCATTTGAAGGGTTTCGAATAGGAAAACATAATGTACTGTATACTTTCAAATGACCACTTTAGCTGAAGTGTGGACAATGATTGGAGAAGGTGCCTAATTGGAGCAGATGCAATAGGAAGCTACTGTGGCAGTCCTAATGAGAGGATATTGACTTGGATGCAGGACTGCTGTGTACAGTTGTATAGTGTGCATACTGCACAGATCCATGTGGTGCCATTCTTGTAGACTGCAAAGTGATTGGATTTCTGTAGAGTTGTACAAGAAAAAAGAAGTCTACAACCGTACATAAAGATCCTGCCTGGAGCGGGTGGTATTGGAAATGGTGACAATTGGCAGAATCAAAGCACAGTTTAGAATAGAAAAATATGCTTTTTAATTGTATGGACGTTGGTAGAGAAAAAAGGAAGAATTCCTATTTTAGAACTTGTCATATTTGTTGTTTAATTCTTAACTGGTTCTATGCTTTCTTTTTCTATTAATTATTCTAAATAATTGAAGAATTCTTTAAATCTGTTAAGATGGCTTGTATATATTTTTGATCCCCTGGACAAATATGTGCCATATGTATATGGTGCAAGTTTGGTTTGTCAACATGGAAACATTTTGAAAAAATTAGCCTAACAAATTAGAAACATTATGATCTTTCAAAAACTCAAATAATACACAGTAAGTGATCAATAACTATTTATTGATGATGATGCTGTCTGCCCTTTGAGGAGCTGTTAATACAATGCAAACCATGTGCTTCTGAAATCACTTGAATGGGATATTTAATAACATGATTAGACTAATTTGCTGCAAGATTGAAATTCTTCTCTGGCATTAATGTCGACTATAGTGTAGGCCTCTAAAAGTCACAGTGGTACACAATGCTGTTTTTTGAAAATAAGCTTTTGTAGATTTATAGAATATGGCATTGAGATATTGATTTAACCTATTAAATTCAAAATGCTGAGATCCCAAGCCTTTTCTACTTTTCGTTCTGCCCAACAAATCACAGCATGTTGATTCTTTATAGGGTTTAACACATTAACTTGGTCTTATAGGATTGGTATTTAAAAGCAACAAAAAACTTCATTGTAAGGAGAATCTTCAAGGTTCCCTTTGAGAGGCCTGGCAATTGATTCAATATTTCAGTGCTGTCACTCTGTAATCTGTTGGTGTTCGTAATTCTTCAGAGATACCGTAAAGATTAACCAAATAGTTTGTAAAGTATTTTATCTCTTCAAATGCAAGTTCTGTGAGCTGAACATTTAGAAGCCTCATTATACAGAGGCTATACTGTGCCAGAGCTCTTAAACGGTTAGTAAAACCACTTAAGTGTTGTACTTTATCACTGCTGTCTTGATAATGCAGGGCTGTGCCTATCATATCAGTTTTTGTCTCTTCAAGACTGTTTAAGCATAGTACTATTTATATTTGACATTTATCAGAGTTATAGTGATCCTTTTAAATTTGGAGAGTATAGAATTTTTACTTCATCTATCACATACTATTACCTAATGTCAGACTCTATATAAGCACAACCCAGAATTACACAAAGAGCAGTTCTGTTTAACGTACAGCCGGTGTGTAACAACAAATCTCCCAAAGTTTTGCTCTATGACCTAATGTGTTCTCCCAAAAGAGCTTCAAAGTATAGGAAACTTAATTAAGCTACTTAAAGTAGTACCTCCTATCAGTACAACTTCCTGGATCATTACCATAAAAGAACATTAATTCCAGAATGTAGTTTCTTCTAGAGAAGTCTTTAATTTTTAGAAGAGAGAAAACAGGCAATTCTAAATTCTGAAGAACTTTAATTCTACCTTTAGGAAGAAAGAGGTGATGAAATAGAGTTGTAAGGGAATTCTGTAGTAACCACACACTGTTCTTTCGAGTGGTAGGGGAGTCACTAGATCTTCATTCACAGCTGCTCACAAGGTTCTAGGGGCAGTCTTGCTCAGGAAGGGACTATCACTGAATTTACCGAAAGGAAAAACTGTCCAATTACTTATAGGCTAGCTTTCTTTCTTTCTTGTTTTTTTTTTTTTGTTTTTTTTTTTTTGTTTTTTTTGTTTTTTTTTTTTTTTAAGGAAAGAACTTTAATCTGGTATAACTTAGTTGTAAAACATTTCTTTTTGCCATAGAGGATATTCTGGGGAAGTCCTCTATATATTCTTTGGAAAACAATTCAAATTTTGTCATACAACTCACATTAAATATATAATCTAGCTTCATGACATCAAAGAAGATTACTGAGAATAACTTTTCTTACGGACTATACGTTTGCCAAAGTACTTCATAACGTTAAGAGTTTCTGATGTAAATATATCAAAACAAATATACCACTGAACTAAAAAGGTAGTGGAAGCAGGTGAATTAAATAAGAACAGATACATAAAAATAGGAATACAATGTTAACAAAAAGGTCTAGGTATTGTAATTATGCATTAAGAATATATAGTGCTTTTATTTCACCCAAATACTGGTTTTTAGTCAAGATAGAATATCTTTTTTTATCATGAACATTTTAATCAGGAAGTTATCATTTTACTCAAAATGTTTTAGGCTACTTGTCACTTGGTCATCTTTAAATACTCTTCTGTATTAAAAGGAACACCTTTCATAGACTGTGTTTTTTAATATATCTTCTGAAAAATATTTTTATAAATCTCTCTATTCCAGGGTATAAAAACTATCCTCTACTACTGACAAAGATTTTAGATGGCCTGTAAATCTGAAGTTTAGTTTAAGACTCCATTTATATAAGAATTTGATTTCTTGGGATCCCTGGGTGGCGCAGCGGTTTGGCGCCTGCCTTTGGCCCAGGGCGCGATCCTGGAGACCCGGGATCGAATCCCACGTCCGGCTCCTGGTGCTTGGAGCCTGCTTTTCCCTCTGCCTATGTCTCTGTCTCTGTCTGCCTCTCTCTGTGACTATCATAAATAAATAAAAATAAAAAAAAAGAATTTGATTTCTTTACACTATCTATAGATATCTTTTCAAGTCTCTCTTGCTGAAAGTTTCTGCTTACATTTACTCTTTGCTACATATTTAAGATACATTTTGTAATGTGTTTCCTTTTTGACAAATATGTTAAATTGTAACATTTATCATGAGAATGATATTTTAAGAGGCCCTGTATATCAGGTATACCATAACCATAATGCTACTTTTCAGAGGTTTTCTATTTGGACAAATAGGGAATAATTTAAGCATTAGGGAAACTGAGGGACAGTTTATGAACATCTTAAGAGTGAAAATAAGAGTCCTCTCGTTAGATATAATTATTGGTAGCAAAATTTGATACCTCAAGAGATAATTTTTAAAAGCCTGAAATAATGTGAATCCTTGTAAACTGGTAAAAATTAAAAATTAGTGTTCAACTAGTTGGAGTATTCAGTATTTCATAGGTAGTATTGAAAATTTATAACACTTGATAAAAAGTTACACTTTACCAGAATTCTGTGATCAAGACAATCAAAGGGGAAAAGCGCCACCTATTGATGAGAATATGCAAATTATTTGGTCTTTGAACTTAGCTATGTAAACTGCATTGGAGTAAAAGAACTCACTAGGTTGAGTATTTTTAGCTCTTCGGTATGAAATCCTCTAAGTCCTTTTCATTCTGAGGAATATGATCATTGCACTTAAGTATATGTTCAATGCATCTGTAAATCCTGTATTAATTGGTTTTATTTACTGATTTTTTGCCATCTTGTCTTTATGAGCAGCAAATCACAATGCTTCTGACAGTATGTTTGGATATCTTCTGAAATAATGAAACATAAACACCTCTCCTTTTTATTGAACAATAAACTTTATAAATAGAAAAGTGTTCATAATCCTGGGAATCTGGTGTTTAAAAAAATAATCAAATTTTAATGAAATTGTTAGATGGAGGTCAAATGTGAATTGCCTGACATGACATCATACATGTAGCTTAATGTGTTTAATGTGTATAATTATAAATAGTCATTAGCTACATATTTAACTTTAAAATCTTAAGGCTTGATAATGAACACTTAATTCATTGAGTGACATTTCAACAAATCGTATTAAAATTCATGGACCGTGTAGGCTGTGTGAAAAGGTAACTGTTAGTATTTTAAAATAAGCTTTTATGTCTTCGTAGACTTGAGAAAGATTGACCTTCATGTGGGAGATCTCGTTCTTCTGTTACATCCCCCATATCAATAGAAAAGTGTTCTTCATCTACACTAGTGTCTCATATCCTTTGAGTGCCTGGGAGATTATCGGACCTAAATCCTGAATATATTTACAGACAGAAACTGCCCTCAATCTCCGAAGTTATGGGGAAACAATTTAGAGTGAAACTTTAGTATAGTTCTCGCTCAGCAAAATCACTGAGCCTTTACAAAAGAAACAATACTGTTATGCAGTTGAAAGAACTATAGAACTGTAATTGTGACTAATTAGATTAAAGTGTGCTAAAATTTTCCTTAAATGGGATTTTGAAGATACAATGTTTAGAAAGAAGAAATCTCCATGTGCATTTATTTTTCTAAAGACAATGTATGACGTTTATAATTTGTGTATCTGTTTTACCAAATGTGATTGTAATGCCTCCATTTTACTAGTCTCACTGTGAAACTTTGCAGGTTATCTTTGTTCTTTTCCAGATCAATAAAGTAACAGCAGATAACTATTAATATATTTCTTTGCATCTGCACAGTGAAAACTTTAAATATTAAAACGAAATATTGCAGCCCATATATCATCTACTCTTACAAGACAAGAATGACAGTATTAAGATGCACATTCAGGATAGCACTCTTTCTACTTTGAACGCTGTCAAGAACAAAGTGCTTTACAGACTTAAAATAAATCTAGGTACTAATCCATTGAATTTCTGACAACAGGAGCCCAAGGTTTCCATGCACTTAGCTGAGTACTGCATAAGAGCTTGTGCATTATTTATGTCCACTAATGGTGTTGCAATGCGCTTTGTGTGAAGCAGTGACAGTGCAATCTGCTAAGATAGCTGCTGCTGTGGACAAAGCCATACATTTTCTTGAGCTTGAATTTTTGACAGAATACTCTATTAATGCCAATTCTGCTTAAGTAAATGCTGAACAGGGGTCAGTTGTTCCTTTTTTCCCCCTTCTCTTATTATTTAAGAAAACAGTGCCATAAAATTGAAAATGATGTTCTGAGGTTTGCTGAATTTTTCAGTACAATAGTAGCCGATAAAGGTCACTCTACTTTTTTTGTCTACTTTTATGATTTCGTGTGATGGTCCACAGACTCAATAGGAAAGCTCTTAGCACTAGGAAAGGGAGGTGCTATTAATTCTAGTTTCAGTGCCATTATACTCTTCAGTGGATCAATAGAATTAAATGAGCTGAGATATTAGGAAAATATTGAAAAAAGCAGGAGGGTTGTATTGTTTGACCAGGGTTGGGATGAGTTGAAAATAAAGAACCATCCATGGCAGCTGTCAATAAATCAGGAAAACTATACTCTTACAAAATAGAGTACAGCAGGAGACCTCAAGTCTTAAATGCCTATAATATCTGTTGTGGTTTCTCTAAACAGTTTTTGAAATATCCATTGCAGTTTTCTTTTATCAGGTAGATTTTAAAGTGCTCACAAAGGGAATATTCCTCAAGTTACATGAGTAAAGACAGTTCTGTTCACAAACTTCACAATATTTTGGTGCATGAAGCACATCAAAAAAAGTAGGGAGATATTTCAGATGCTAAAATTCTTTTTTACTTTTTTAAAAATTGTATTTATTCATGAGAGAGAGAGAGAGAGGCGCAGAGATACAGACATAGGGAGAAGCAGGCTTCCAGCAAGGAGCCCAATGTGGGACTCAATCCCAGATCCCAGGATCACACCCTGAGCTGAAGGGAGATGCTCAACCGCTGAGCCAGCCAGGCATCCCCAGATGCTAAAATTTCTTGATTCTGCTCATCTTGGATATCTCTCTAGCATACAACTTTTTACATTAGAAATATATGGCTGATTTTTCTCCCCTATATTATGGTAATGTTTTGCCATTTAAATTATAAGTCAATACATTTTAGCTTTCTTAATGTCAAAACATAAGTGTTTTAGCTAATAAGGGGACATATTAGATTGCACGTTAGTAATTGTCCTTGGAACAGATAAGAGCAGGAAAGACTTCAATCCTTGAAAGAGTGAAGTGTGCAGCACGATATAAAGTGGGTCACAAGCATGTGTTTAATTCTTCTGTCATTAAGCCTTACTAGAATTTGGCCATATTTTAAACTGATCTTGCAGTGATAAATTTAGGATTCTTGTGATACGTTCAAAGCTAACTTCAAAAATTTTGAGAAAAATATTTTTTAATGTGTCTAAGATGGCTGAGTCTGTAAATTGCTTATCCATAGAAATAGTCTCTTTATATTGGGCATAGTTCTAGACGTGTTCCTTCTGCCTTTGTGGTTTGGTGTGGGCATTTCAAGGAACAAAAGAATTGTGAAAGTAAGTAGTATGTGACTTTTCTAGGTTAAGATATTTAAGTAGTGACTCTGCCTCCTCATACCTTTTTCTCCCCCTTCCACCTGAATGGGGGAGAATGATAGTAGGAATAGTAGAGATACAAAAAGGGAGACACAAGGGCACTGGAATCGCTATCAATTGGGACATATGCTTGTTCTGTTATGAAACCAAGGATGATCATCAGTTGGGTCACTGAGTCAGTTGAGTTTGGTTTGTTACCACTGCTTAGGCTTCCCCAAAATAACAGAGACAGTATTATATAAAAAGGTCAGTAGTCATTGTAAAAGTTCAATATGTAGCTCATGTTACTTTTGCACTTCTGAGTTTTTCGGTTTGACATGTAGCAATTTATGCTCTGGTTTTCCCTTTCATGTCTTCAAATTTGTCCTTTTGTGAGAAGTCCTCTCCTATTTGAGATAGCCCAAATGAGTTTAATTTGACGATATTTTCATTTAGGCTATGTATATATATGCATTGCTAGCAGAATGAAATATAATTGGAAGATCACTTCATTTGTTCTGCAAAAAAAGTTATTTTAATCATCTTTCTGAACGAAAAATTACAGTTCTCACTCTTGAGAAGAAAAGCAAAGTGTTGATTTCTCTGAGAGAAACCTTTACAGTTGAGTACAAGTTTGTATTGGGACAAGACTGAATAGGAATTTAGGATTTCATTTGCTCTAACTTCATGTAGATGTATTCTGATCTCTATTGATTTTTGATAAGGTTTCTTAAAGTTGATAAAGAAAAATTGGTTGAGGTAAATGATGTCAGAACTTGGCAATAACCCTTACATCCATCTTAAGTTGAAGACCAAATTTTAAGAGAGCATACTGAACTTCTGAAAGAAGAATTAATTAGAAAACATAAAGTTGTTTTAACAATGATTGTTTTTCTTTCCAGTTTTAAAGAAATGATAATTCCATAGAGGTAAAAAATATAAGTTCCACCATCTATAACCTCTTTTCTCAAGCCCTAGGATTTAGATTTCATAGTATGATGTTCTTCTATGTATGTCCTTGACATCAGTTTATATGTACTTTTTAAAAAATGATAGAAGTAATCTTCATATGTACCTATATACTTATCAGATGTTAGTTTTCCAAAGTTCTAATAATTTAATATGTGTATATATGTGTTTAATATATATAGACACATATTCTTATGTATTGTATATATATATAATCAATATCTGGATTAATAAGTAAAATGTTGGTGTCAACAAGTATACGTGAGATTTTGGTTTCCCAGGAACTATTTTTAACTCTTAAACTTCCATATCCCAAAGCACTGATGCAGCTTAACATCTTATAAAACATGTTAACCAAGAGAAATAAACAGATTTCTAACAATATCTTCTTCAGTTTGAAACTCTAAAATGGAGTATAAAGGCAGTGACGCAAGAATTCCTGTGACCCTCATAACTGCTAATATGGCAAATGTCAGCCCAAAGAATGAGGAATTACTAGTGCCTCTTCCTTTTTTTAAAAAAAAAAATTTTCTCTATCTGAGTTTCCAGTATAAATATATTTGGCAGAATCAACAGAAAAATTGAACACTCATGAGCCCTAAGAAGGATTAAGATTGGTTAATATCTAATTTGTAGGCAGGAAAAGTAGACTCTGATTGTCATAAATTTGTTTGAAATATACGGGAATATTTTACAGTTGCAGGAACCACTGAGCCACAGATTCAAGGGGTGAAGGAATGATATGAAAATGAGCAGAGTTTCAGCAACAGGAATGTATGCATCTTTCTTCAAAATAGTGTTGTTGGTCATGTTCCATTAGTGGCTCCTGAATTCCACTTGGTAGACCATCATCAGTACTTAAAATAATAGCTCTTCCTATTTCTATTGTATTCTACCATAATGCCTAGGGTAATTATTTTGTAGGGCATTTTTCCTAATACATACTTGGATATACTGATTCTGTTCTATATTATTGTGGTCCCAGCCAAAAAAATTAAAAGAACTGTATTGACTTAACTCAATTTCACTATATTCAAAATACCACATTGCAAGGGAAAACATGTAATTATTTTATCTTGGGCCATATGTTCACTCAAGTGTCTTCATTCAACTATGTCCACGAATGCAAAGTCCAATAATACAGGCCTGGGGCTAGCCCCTAGGTAACTGCCTAGGAACGGTAGACTTTCTGTGAGCTCTAACTTCCCGTACTTATTAAATTCATGGATCTTTTTCTGAAACCTAGTGGTTTTTAATGAAATCAGAAATCTCATTGGAATACTGAATCTATGACACAAAATGTGCTTTGTTCAAATATCTAATACGTAGAAAAAAAACAGAACCGCAGGTATATGACAAGGGTTAGAATGACTTAAAGTTGCAGAAATCACACCCTTCTTGTATTAAGTGAAATACAGTAAAACATGCAAATGCATAGCCTCTATTTTTGTTTTCTTGAAATGTCTTTTTGTGGAGAACATGCTGTAAAAATATCCTTGCACAAGCTATTTTGGTGTAATGTCAAAATCTGCTTCCTCTTCCATCAATCTGTATGTGGGAAATAACCTGTCCTGCCAAAACAATAGTAATGTTCTCTTTAGTACTTTAGTAATTTCAAAATACAGATTTACAACTTTAACTTCAGATAATTTTGTATGTGGCTACTAAATGTCACCATTACATCTTTTTTTTTTTTTTCTAAAGTTAAGTTTCTGAAATTCATATGTAAAAAGAAATAATTCAGCCTCTACTTTCCTTCCAAAAGTAAAATCCCGTGTTTTTGTCTTTGGAGACTAGTTATTGGAAGTGGTTATAGTTCAGAAATCTACCAATGGGAAATTTTTTGCTGATTGGAGAATTTTCCATCAATTTCTTAGACGGACA
Organism: Vulpes vulpes; assembly: GCF_048418805.1. Taxonomy (NCBI): domain Eukaryota; kingdom Metazoa; phylum Chordata; class Mammalia; order Carnivora; family Canidae; genus Vulpes; species Vulpes vulpes. The sequence goes on along the minus strand of NW_027325688.1, from coordinate 355,122 downwards.
TCTTGTGAAAATATGACAATAATCTGGTACTTTCAAGAATTATTTTGAATTCTATTTCTGCTTCTTGGTATTAATACTTATACATTTTGTTTAAAATATCCTATACAATTTTATAAAGTTTGGCTTTAAATTCAACTCCTCCAGCAGCACACATTTCTAACTGGACCAAAATTGTACAACATAGTTTTACTTATTTTTTACATATACACAAAATTATAGATACGTGTAAATGTCTTATTATACACAGATCCTTTTCTCATTCCTCCAATATCCCCTCTCATTCTGATCGAAATAAAAGCACAAGGACAATTCACAATCAAGACCAGGAATACAGCTCTCAGGGTCAATAAAATCATAAACCAGGCCCTTGGGTATCACCAAAAGTCTATGTTCATTCCCTCCATCTTTTCTGTCCCTACAAATTGGTTCAGTACACACTTTTTTTAAACAACAAAAATAGCAGCCACAGCATGGGAGTTTTGCATCTCTCACCTTGAGAGATCTTTTTCTGTGATGCTCAGCTAGTCCTTTCTTTGTCTTGGGTATATTGGTTCTGGACTGAGCTTATTGTCTCTTGTTAGGTCAGATACTCAAGTATGGGCTAAAGAACTGTAGATAGTGTCAAGGTCAGGAAGCTGTTGTGATTATTATAATTACTGTTCTGATATCTGTGGCAGAAAATTACTTCGTCTGGTATAAACACTATGAAATATTTTATAGGGGCTTAGAATGTGGCCAAGTTTGGGGTTATCTGGAACCTTGTGGTTAAAAAGTAAAATCAAACCAAATAGTATAATCGGAAAAAATAATTCCTACCTATCCATTGGAAGATAATGGGTAGGGAATTGGCTACATAAGAAAGCATGGTATCAGCATTGGTTAAGTCCATGTGATGTAATAAATAAATAATGTTCTGGAAGAATGCATAAAAAAACAGTTTAAATGATTTAGAAATTGAAATGAATGTCAAATGGGAGAATTTCTTAAAAATCTGTTATGCAGAAATCCCACTCATGTATAAGTGAAATCATGATTTCAAGTGAGATAAATTTTAAACTTAATGTTTCTTGCATAAAACTTGGTCAGTATAGACCTAAATATCTATCTTACTATAAAAATGTAATTTCAGTTAAAATACATGAGATGGGAATCCTAAAACTTATATGTATACATGTATGTAGATGTGCATGTGTATACACACACACACATAGCAAAAGCTGGAGCACTTCTTACGAATCAATTAATTCAGAGCTCTAGAGAAAGTATATGACTTTCCCAAGGTCAAGGAGCCCAAAGGTGAGAGATCCAAAAAGTCTTTACATTTAGATTCAAAATCTAGCCTCTTTTCAATTGTACTACATAAATAATGTAAATTTTCATTAATTTTTACCATTCCATATATTTTTCCGACAAAATAAAGTTGTTGAGTACTTGAGGATAAGAACAAAAATTTTTTAATAGTAAGCCAAATGTTGTAATTCTTTAAATTTAGATCTCCTTGCTAATTTCTTTCAAGGCTTGCTGGGTACCCAGTAGCCCTGAGTCTAGTATGTTCACATAGCATTCCTCTTTAGGGTTGGTAAAAATCCCTTAGGATGCTATCAATAAGAGTGATGAGTGGGTGGATTCAAACCCATGACATTATTTCAAAACCACATAATACTGTTGTCTATTCCAAATGTTCAATTCAAGACTCTTAGAATGAGGTCTTAAATGAACCAGATTCCTAGTAAAATCTCCAATGTATTTCTAACTCAGACACTATACCTTCAATGCGATACATAGATCTGAGGAAGAAAAAAGATGGACTTGGAATTATAACTTTAAAGTTGTTCATCTAAACCTGTATCTGTAGTAAATATATAACAGATGTGCTAATGTGTCCTAAGGTAAATGCATAATGGACAAAGATAATATTTTCTCTACAATAACATTTTATTTCTTTCACCTGTTCATCTTTTATGCACCTGCGTCTTGTTGGCAGTTGGCTCAGTTGGAATTTGGAAGACATAAGTATCAACAAAGTATAACTCCTATTTTCTCTTGTGTGTTTTAAATTGTTCATAAAATGTTTATGTAGATTTTTGTATACCCTTATAATTATACTGAGTCAGGCTTTTTGGTATTTGTAGTTTTTATTGTCTTTCTCAATTCTTTTTTTCATGAAAACGATGGAATAAAGTCAGAATACTCTAATTTGGGCTAGTAGGTATTTCAATACTTTTCAAATGCTTTTGGTGATTTTACTTTGTTTCTAAATTTCTGTCATCTTATTTGACCTCAGCAGCTATGATTTTAGGACACTGCCTTATGTTCACAGGATGGAGAAAAGTAAACATTTTTATATAGATTTTTTAAAAGATTTTATTTATTTGAGATAGAGCATGATTGGGGTTGGGAGAGAGGGAGAAGTGGCCTCCCCACTGAGCAGGGAGCCAAAGCAAGCCAATCCCAGGACTCTGGGATCATGAACTGAGCCAAAAGCAGTTGTTTAACCAGCTGAGTCACCTAGGTACCCCAGTTTTTATATTGATTTTAAATCTTATTATTAACTATCACAATTTTTATGCTTATGAGTGAGTAACATTTTTTGGTTCAGCAGCTGGGGTTCAAGTTATCTAACTCTTATAGATTTTTTTCCAAATGGTTTCCTTTGTTTTCTTCTAGTCACTGTAAATCATGTTCACTTAGGGATAGATTAAAAGTTGTCATTGGATATTATGTCTTTCTTACCGTTGTTACTCAAAACTTTAATATTCATACCTAAACTAATGTTAAAACTGCACAGATAAGTTATATTAGCCATTTATTTACAGACATATGCCCTGTTTAATTTGAATCCTAGAAACTAAATAAAACAGAACTACCAAAAAGTAAGGCTACAAGTAAGCTTTTATTTATTTTTTTAAATTATTTTTTTATGATAGTCACAGAGAGAGAGAGAGAGAGAGAGGCAGAGACATAGGCAGAGGGAGAAGCAGACTCCATGCACCAGGAGCCCGATGTGGGATTCAATCCCCTGTCTCCAGGATCGCGCCCTGGGCCAAAGGCAGGTGCTAAACCGCTGCGCCACCCAGGGATCCCTACAAGTAAGCTTTTAAATAGAACAAAGTAAGTTGTTATTTGCCATGGAAAATAATGGAAGAAGATAATTTTATTGTTGTCTATTATAATAGAATATTGTCTTACCACGTGCATGAATTATTTCCACATAGAATATAAAAGGATGGAATTACATGATACTATACATGAAATGGATTCCTTTCTTAAATACAGTAATAACATAGTAAATGAAGTAATAAAGGATAAGGAAGAAAATTTCTTTTTTAGGCAACCTAAATGTAACATAGCCAAAGAATAGGGATAATACTCATATTACCTTGTCTAGTTATATGAGTTTTGAAGTTACTTTTGAAGTTACTCTTCAGATCCAAATGTGGCATCATAAACTACCTTTATGAATGTGTGCACCCCTTGTACTATATAAATAATATAATTCTTAGGAATATTTCTTTCACTTCTTCCTACATTATGAAATTCACATGAAAATTTAAGTTCTCAGTAGCTACATGTGGCTACCATTATCAGGCAGTGCCAAATTTTTCCATTATTTGCAGCAAGTTTTATTGGATAGTGCTGCTCTAGAACTAGTCACATTCATCTCTTCAATATATATACTTTCAAACAATTTCTAAACCCACCATTTCATGCCTCCTGTAGAATAGAAGCAAATACAAAACTCAGGGTGTCAATAGAATTTAACAAGAATTAGTGCAGTAGGTAATAGTTTGGTCTGCTTTTTATAACCTGAATAGCTTTGGAAATTGGCTATGATTCAGTTTCAGTTTCTCTGTGTGCAAAATAAGACTGATAAAAATATGTCCTCCTTGGATAATCAAGGTTATATAATATATAGAGTACATAGTTATAGGGTCAGGTGAGCTACCTAATAGCATTTGGTCAGTATTTGTTCTTAAAGTGTTTATTAAGCAATAGTTCTGTCAGATGATGTAATAACACATGGTTTAATAAATTCATTACAATTTTCTATCCCTTATTCTGTTTTATCGTATCATTACTTCTTTGGGGAATATCAGCAAGTGCTGAGAGGGTGAGAATCTTCCCATCACAGCGCCTTTTGGAATCAGAACATTAGCATTCTTATGTAAACCTGAAGAAGACATTTAAGCTAGATAAGCCAGTTAGAAAATTGAAACTAGTATTATAGTATCATGGAATTATTAGTTGGTCTCCAGATTATTCAACAGAAGTTGTAGAAAGTAGGTGAGGGATTTCTAAACAAACAAGCTGATAGTGAATACAGAGTCATCTTAATCATTTACCTGCTCAACCTTTTACACCAGTGGCCTTTGATATACTGCACTTACTGTGAATATATTGTATATTTCCCTCGTATAATAATTTCTTGCATGCTCACTTAGGCATTAGAGCTTAGCACCAGATGTGTTGCTGTTTTCATGTTGAACCTTTTACTGCTTTTCCACAAGCAGCAGTAGATTGGTTGTCTATAAATGGACTGAGTGTAATTTTCTATTTTGTTCGAAAGCAAAGCACTCTAATCATAGAAACTAGAATGAAGCATTTGCTTTTACTTCATTAAAGCTGTTAAATTCGACTGAATTATTTAGCAATTTAGGACATATCTAGTCTATATAGAAAGGGTAAGTCTAGAAAGATGATCTTATTCAGTTAGAGTAAGTATTAAACACGAGAGTTTGAATCATTCTACCACATTTAACTTCATGCCTAACGGAGGTAGGTCTGAAATTACAGTATGTCTTATATGAAGACTTGGTTTAGGAGCTCTCAACGATGCGTTCTTCACAATACAGTTAGTGAAAGTAATCCAATTTAGTGAGGAGCTGTTAAAACGAAAGGCATTTGCAAAAAGCATATTTAATCTTTGACTTGATGTTATGTATATGTATACATGTTAATATATGTGCACTACTGCTTAACGTGTCTCAGTTCTATTATCTGGATCCAATTAGAAATTTCTCTTGCATTTTTCCCTTTACTTTGCTGAATATTCTCTCAAAATTGTTTGGACTTCTGCGGAAGTAAGCTGAAGATGTTGCTTTCTTTGGCTCCAGTCAGGATCCCACGATAGAGCCTTACAAATAGGGAAAGATGAGTTTGAATCCCAGGTATCCCCAGTTCATTCATGAGTTTGTTCCCTCATCCAAGATTCTTTTCAGAAAAAACAATATATGAAATTGTGATAACTCCTTTGGCTTGCTTGCTATCCTGATATCAGTCTCATGTTAGCATTTCACTAGTGAACAGTTTCTTCATGTGGAGATAGTTTGAAACTGGGGCTTCCAGAGATGGACTTTCTTAAGTAATGAGGTTAGAAATGAAGGAGAATGGAAACTGAAGGACTTTACTTAGGCTAGAAACCATCTGTTTCCTCTAAGTTAAAAAAAAAAAATGTTGACTGAATCCAATGCCTTAGTGAAATCCCAACTTGCATTTTCAAATAAGTTCCAAGTGTAATCAATATATATGTATATATATATAATCAACACATATATAATTTCAAACTTGGGACAATAATTGTATTAAGTGAAGATATTGGTTTTCTCTCTGGATTTAACTTTTTAGGGCATGACAACATTGAGATAGAGTGTAATTCATACCTATCTTGAATAATTTTATTTTTTTCAGTAGTAAATTTGCTAATATTCCACAGTATAGTTAAAATAATAATCCATAATTATATTTTAAAATCCAGTAGGATTTGATCCAGGATTTTGATAATCATATTATGTTACTATTACTCATGACCTTTTCCACTTAAATTTTACAAATAATGCAGATAACATTTTTTGGTGGGAAGGAAAAAATGTAACTATAGCATTAATCAATATGAACCTCTTTTCAAAATATTTTCCTGTTTCTTTTTTGACTATTTGTATGCATTTGCTTTATATTACTTGTTAGCTCCAGATGTTCATAGCTAAAATTGGTTTCTAGTTAAAGGAAAACCAAGTTGCTTGGAGATGATACTTAACCTCAAACCATCAAGTAGGAAATCACCAGTATTGCACTAAAATGGGTAGCATGAGCTCTTTTTCTATTTCTGCTGTGTCTGCACATTTTTACTTTTTAGTCCTTGTCCTGCCTTGGTTTTGTGTTCCCCTATAGCCTGACTCCATGATTTCTGATTTACCTGCTTGTCTGAAATCTCAGTATTTCTGTATCATGAACTCTTCCCCTTCTTTCAGTTCCTTGAGAGCATGAGTTGCATATTGGTATAAAGTGTAACTAAATTTGTTTCCACCAGAGCTGGGATCTGTTGTTTTTAGGATCTACTTCTGAGCAAGTTATCTTGTGATTGGAGAGTCTACTACTCTGGATTTCGGTCCCCGTCTTTTGGGATGCATGGGTTTGAATAGTGCTTTTGGCCTTCTTTCATTAGACTACAAGCTCAATGAAGGCCTACATCATATAATTTTGTCTGCCCACCTCACATTGATCAAGTACCTGGAAGAGGAAAACATGCTTATGTTTCAAGAGAATCTAATCCATCACTATACACTTTAGTTTTCCTAAAATGTCATAATCTCTATGAAAAGTAATATTAATCATTCACTCTATGATTCAACTGAGTGTCATGGCCAGAATTCAAACAATACTCTAATTGCTGACATTCTCAGTATATAACTTTATTCAATCAGGAAGAAGAATAAGAAAATGCTTAGAAATATCTGAAACATAGGAAATGGCCTACATGAGCAAAAGGACTAATTTCCCACTGGAAAAATGCCATTGGTAGCTTTTATTATACTTAAGAGCTTGAAATTTGAGGTCCAATATCTGAATTAAAATCCTGCCTCTTCCTTCTCCTTGGTATACTACCTTAAACCTCAACAATTAACCTCTTTGTGTTTCTGTTTTCTAATTTGTTAAATTACTATTAAGTAGAAAATGAAAACAAAATACTTTATACGCTGTTTGCTATGTTAAATATATGAGAACTCTTATTTTTGAGACTAGATTTCTCCTATCTACCAAGAAACTGACCAATATGAAAATATATTTGCTCTTCTCTCATTCATTACACATGTTTCTACCAGAAGTCAAGGATACTATTTTTAGAGGCATTGACTAACATTCCAATAAAAAGGATTTATTCCTTCTGAAGCATAGACCATTTTTAATCTAAGATATTATAAATACTTTAAGATATTATAGAATGAATTTCAATGTCTACACCCTCTTTATCTTACTGATAAAACAAAATTGGAGACTTACATAAATCATAATACATATTTTTATCCTTAGGTGTTATAATCCATCCCCTATTCATGTCAGTTTGATATAATTAATTAGAGATGACCAAATAATAGAAGTAGAAAAGCAAGCAAAAATCTCACTTAGCACTTGGTCCTTTTCAGATATACTTCTGGAAACACTCTAGCTTCAATAAAGTAAATACAGAAATCTAATTGTTCCCATAAGTGTGATATTTAATCCCATCACAACATGCTGTCTATAACATTTCATATTCTACCTTGGTGGAGTAAATTTGGCAAACAACTTTGTTAGAAGTGGTTTATTGTTTATCATGTTCCTTTTTTCATGAGGTTTCCAAGAAAAGAGGGGTTACAAGCTTGACTAACTCGCAACCAGCAGAAATTTTATTGCCATTCTTTTTTAGTAGTTTTAACTGGTACTTATCCCAGAGGGATATATACTAAAAGACAGATGTTGGTTGATTCTTTTTGCTTTTCTTTTCCTTAGGCTAGAAACTTTTCTATTTATTAATCAAGGGTAAAATATATACTGACTAATTACTCAGACTCTAAAACTATACACCTTTGTAAATTTATCTCTTTGAAATCTTTGAAAACAAGAAACAAGGCATGGTTCTTAGTTTAGCATAAATAGTTTGTCAGGTCATTTGAACTGACTACCGGACAAATGACTTTTTTTTTTTCTTTTCAAATAGTTGCTTTTTTATTTTTAAGATAAATGTTTTCTGAATGTATTTAACTTAATTTCAATTTACTGTCCTCTCTTTTATATCCAGGAAAAAGAATCCCTATGTAATTAGAGTATATAGAAGTAAAAATAAAATGTTAATAGCCAAAAAAGTAGAAGTTCCTTCCTAACATTTTCAGATGAACCAGAAAATTTATTTCTTGGAAACAGGGTTTTTTCTTTCGCAGCCAAAGAACAACAAAGGCAACTTATTCCTTCCGTTATAGAATGATTCACATTATAGAGGACTAAACTGTATTATATGAAAGGAGATCTTCCAAATTATTAGACAATTGAAATTTTAGAATGATAAATCAGGAGTTTCTCAATATATCTAAAACTATTCTTACCTGCCAGAACAAAAATTAAATTATGGGAAGCCTAAAAAACAAAACAAAACAAAACAAAAATTCCACTACCACTACCAACACACATACAAATATTTATACTTCACTTTTAAGAGAAGTTCATTTAAAAAGGTATATAAAGCCATAATAACTAGGATAATAAAAAATCACTTTTGTTTGGACAAATATGTTCCTTAAAAGGGTTCACTTTAGAAAGACTTCCTTGATTCTCCCGTCAATGAAATAAAGCAAACAAAACTTCTCGGAATTGGATCTGTTCTTTGTATAAGAGTGTATGTGTGTCTCTCTCTCTGTTTCTTATATAATTCATGTTAAAATCTATTTTTTGCGTGTAATGCACTTGATATTGCTAAGTATGTTACTAAATTTTGCAACCTTTATGAACATCTAAAGAGAAATACAGCTCAAAAATTTCAGTTATCACTCTAGAATATAAATTTGAAAACTTTTTTTCAGGATTTGGACTGTAAAAATCAATGTATACAATAGCTAATACTTATAAAGGGGTGCCATATTTTTAGAAATATGAAGTGTTTGGTAGTGGAAATTATGTAATTATATTCTACATTTGAAATTAAACTGAAGATTAAAAACTGTTTATGAAGAAAATGACAATACAAAAATGACAGTATACAAAAAGCATTTTCATCATGGGCTTAGCATCTTGACTTGAAGCAAGGAAACAGAATTATACAGCAATGCACTTTATAATAAGGAATAAAATTTTATGAAACAAAAGTAATATAGGACATTCAATTGAATATGGAAGGTCTCCATGTAAGTTCATTTACTTCAAGCTAGTTTTCTATGCTTTCTTTTAATGTTTTTACACACCTTTAAGTATAGATTCTTCAGAAACCTTTTACAATCAATCACTGAGAATATGCCATGGACATCTATCTTGTTTTTGTTTTGATTTGTTTTTAAAATCTTTATCTCCTGCAGGCATCAAAAAATATTGTATTCTATTTTTAGGATTAAACTTTATATCCTAAAGCTTCAAATAACAGGATTGGAAATAGGCTTAACTTCAATTAGAAATAATACTAAAGTTTCTAAATGTTGTCTTTTTATAATACTTTAAAAAGAGACACAATTCTGTAACACAGAACCATTTTTGTTAATAAGTCTACTGTAGCATTAAAAAAAGCGGGTCTAGTTGAGGCTTTAATTCTAAGAACAGAAGTATGAGAAGAAGAAAATATTATTTAAGAAATTTCTCTATGGGAAGCAATATTTTGCTGAATAGCCAAAAATCAAAAGCACACACAAAGGAACTAGTCAAAAATCAATCACTAAGGTAGTCATGCAGATCCTTACAGTCATGAGGAAAAACATACAGATGAGGAGTATGTAAAATTTCAATTTGAAATTTCCTGTGATCATTGGGGAAGCTAATGTTTCCCAAACATTTAAGGAAAAGTCAGTGGTCTTCTGAGGCAAAGAGCTACTGGGGAAAAACCCCACCAAAATATGTAATAGGAGACAGAATACTAGCAAAGGCTTATGCTGTCCCCCGACGGCACCCAGGTTAATATCTCAAGCAGCTGTCCTGATCTCTGTGGTCTAAGCTTTTAACTAACTTTAATTAAATGGAACCTTTGGTGTGCAAGAGTACATATGCCTGGGATATGAATAAAAGAAACAAACAGCAGAGCCTGGCATATGGTTGCACACACATGCATCATTTGATTTTTGATTTTTTGTTTTTTTTTTTGCAAGGATATTTTAACATTCATGAGAGGTAAAAAAGAGAGCAGAAATAGAATTGTCTCTCTGGACTTTGACTTTTTGCCTACTATTCTTACCATCACAACTAGCATTAAGAAACACTAGGTCTTAATTGTCAGATGCACAATCTGCAATGTTTAAATGGACCCTGTGGATTTTGGTCCAAAACCAAACCAATTGGTTGCAAGCTATTTTTCTCTTCCGTTAGATGTTCTGCTGCAATATTTGCATAAATGTAACCGTGCTGTCCGTCTTTTAACTTTCACTCAATTAATTATGCTTCCAGCCCCCTGCTGATGGACAAAAATGAGACTTCATCTGCAAATAGCTTCAGCAGTTTACAGCTTATTAAATGCCAAAATCTAGTTAAGACAGTTTGAGAATTCTCATGTCAGGCATTTCAACATGCCATTTTTAACACAAAATTCTTATTAAAAAAAAATGAACCTACTACTTCAAGTCAGGGAGAAAAAAATCACTGGTATAAAGGTAATGAACAGATTAGAATTTTATACAAATTGTGTACTTAGCATATGTAGCTTACTCTGAGCACACTTAATTGGTTTGCCTAATAATGAAACTGCTATGAGAAAGACTACCAAGTTGACAAGAAAATGGCCTCTACAAATTACAAACAGCTTTCATCTATGGAACCGCCTTTTATAATTTATATAAAAGTCTGTGTATAGTCTGAAAAAAGAGATGAATAGGAGTTATATACTCAAATATTCGTTTAAAAATAACTTTTCTCTTACTTCATGTGACAGGTTTTACATATTGCATCAGACATCTGGTGCATTCATGATCTAGTATTCTTTATATAATTTGGGGTTAGCTCTTCATTTAAGCCAGAAAAAGAAAGGAAGAATAATATATCCATTAAATCCAAATGAATAGATAAAACATACAGCATTTTGCATCCTACTATGAAAGGATTGAGATAATTCTTTCCATAATTCAGTGTGATAATTTGACCTCCCTACATCCCCATGAGCATGCTTATGAAATTAGATAAAATCAAGATGTCCTTGAGAAACACCTTTTTTTTTTCTTTCATCCAGTATCTGGCAGAAAATGTTTAGTTTCTGTAGACACTTTTTTCTTGGTCTATTTTATAATATTTCTAATAATAAGATACATGTGATTCAGTTTACTTAGTTTAGGGAGAAGGGGAAAGCATTCTAATTATTTCCACAGAAGGAATTAAAATACTTTATAAAATATGTTTGTATTTGATTCCACTTTAAGAATATTTTAGCTATTGTCACAGAAAAGTCAGGTTAAGTTCCTATGGCAATTGGCCGTCAGCCTCAAATCTGAGGTTGTTGATCTTTTTTCTTCAATCTTATGGCATATCATATGGTACTCTACTGTATTGGATTCTATTGACAAATTGTGTCATGTTTATGTTCTCTTCTTATAAACTACCATGATAGAGCTGAATGTGACATGATGATTTATGACAGAAATGTCAGATTATTTTAAAAGCAATTTATGTCTGATCATATACCAATTAACAGCTTTCATAACAAATCCCCAAATATGTAGTTGGCATTTGATCAAAAGCAACATATTTTATTGCTGGTATTTGGATATTTGAGACATATTAAAGAATTCATGTTATCCAGTCAGTGTCTATGACTTTGGAAACCAGCAGTGGCTACAACTATTGCTTTGACACACAAATTCTACGTTACTCCAAGCACATGCCATATACCAACCTTTCTAGAGCTTCTGGTAACGGGGAATACAAAAAAAAAAAAAAAAAAAGTCAAGTGTTTTCTCTGAGTTTTCATGAATCTTGCATGATTGCTTATGTATGTTTGCTATTAACAACCAGGAGAGTAGACTTCTAGAGCTAAATAGAAGCAACCAAGATGATTTGCTGACCCAGAAGAAAGGAAAATATACAGTAGCTGGAGCCTTACCTTAAGTACAATGTTTGCGAAGATCTGTAAATTGTGTTGTGGACGTGGTTAAACAGTTCTGGGATTTCTTAGAATTTCTTCCATGAAGAATTTATATGCAACAAGTGGGAGATAGAACAGAATGCTTGCTTGAATTGTTTGTTTTTTAGTTAAAAATTAAGAATTTCCATCTTTTTCATTTTTCAGAAAGACTTTGAGACTCAGTTGTGTGTGTAGTTGTAATGGGAGTTTTGAGATATCTTATGGGTATTTGTCTATTGGGATATAATAGAATGTAGAGTGCTTCCCTCTCAGCAAGACCATTGCAAGTATGGATTTTTCTTGTATTGGGTTTTTTTGTTTTGGTTTGTTTTGGTTTGGTTTTTGGGTTTGTTTTTTTTTTTTTTTTTTTTTTTTTTTAGCTTTCTTTCTCTGCCTTCTTATGCATTATCCTTCATATCTGGGTTTCTGGTATAGGATTTTCATTGTTCACAAACTTGAGGGAAATTTGAAAATTACTACTCTAACTATGGCAGAAAAATATACATAAAATGGCTAAAAATTCTACAACATATTATAGTGAAAAGTAAAACAAAAATAAAATGTAGAGCAACAGCAGCTGATCTGTAAGGCAGATGATTTGACCACTTCATCTGACACAGAGAAATTCTGAAATACTACTCCAAAAGGGTTACAGATATACAACTTTAGTGGCACAGGTAAAACATAGGATTTCTTAGGGAGAGAAACTTAAAAGCAGAGAAATAACAGCACACATACAGTCCTCTCAATTTTCATTATCGGGTAGTATAGACCAGGCAAAGGTGTTTGACATGTGTCATGATCAAGGTTCCGGCAGATGAGGCCTACCTTAACCAGCTGGAGATGGGACATACAATGGAGTGGGGCTCTTCAAGAAATAACCAGCTTCCGGGATGCCTGGGTGGCTCAATGGTTGAGCATCTGCCTTTAGTCAGGGCCTGGTCTTGGAGTCCAGATAGCAAGTCTCACATTGGGCTCCCTTTGGAAGAGCCTGCTTCTCTCTCTGCCTGTGTCTCTGCCTCTCTCTTTCTCTGTGTCTCTCATGAATAAATCTTGAACCAGCTTCCCTAAACTCACCTGGTTGCTTTACATATTTATACATTAGCCTGAGAGATTGGGCGATACTTGAGTAAAAGAAATATATCTTCAAGGAGTCTCCAAACCTAGAAACACCACTAAAGGGTGTGTATATTCAGGGCCCTTGTCTGCCAGGAATGATGAAGTCAGGCCAAGGCCACTGCTCTCTGCAAACTTGCTTACTGCAACTGAGCCAGCTCTCTAAGAAACCAAAGGCAGAAAGGAACTAGGGCCTAGGGCTATCCAAGCTTCTTGCAAATGAAATAGAAAGTTACTCTCAGACTTCTAATGAACTTTTAAAAGTTCTTTCATCTCCTCCTCCCTGTTTAAAACTTCACATTATCAGTTACCTTTGTGGTGTAAAAATATATATCTTGTACTCTTATTATATTGTTCCAACTTCCTTTTTCCTTCCCTTCATAACCAAACTACTCTGAAGAATTGGCTGCACTCACTGTTGCTTTCATTTACCCAGTCTCTAACAAAACTGGCTTTTTAAAAAAGGTTTTATTTATTCATGACAGAGAGAGAGAGAGAGAGGCAGAGGGAGAAGCAGGCTCCATGCAGGGAGCCTGATGTGGGACTCGATCTCAGGTCTCCAGGATCACACCCTGGGCTGAAGGTGGCACTAAACCGCTGGGCCACCAGGGCTGCCCAAAACTGGCTTCTATATCAACTCCATTGAATCAGTTCTCACTAAGGCCTCTCTAGGTAATTAACTTTCATGACTCCAAATCAATGTCCATTACTCAGACTTCAACACTTTTTTTTTTGTAAAACATGCTCTTTTCTTGGTTATTTTGTCACAACACTCTCTAGGTTTCCCTAATTGTTTGTAGTCACTACCTATACATTTCTTTGTGAATTCCTTCTGTCTCTTGACCGATATATAATAGAAATCTGTAAGACTTGATTCTATCCCATATTTTCTTCTAGATTCTCTCGGGGCAACTTCATCCATGCTTATGGCTTCCAAAGCCATAGTCCCATCCAACAGATCACCCCTGAGCTCTAGAAACCTATATTTCCTGTTAATAGATATTTCTACTTGGATTTTTCAAAGAGACCTCAAACCAAACTTCAAAACAAAAATCATGATTTTCATCCCAACACTGTTTTTTGTGTGTGTGTGTGTGTTCTTGAAAACGGCGAGCGATAACACAAAACATCAAGCTGGAATTATTACCTGCCACATACCTCTCCCATTGTTCTATCCAATCTCTCAGCAAGTCTTGTCAATTTTACCATTTAAATATCTCCTAAATTTATACATGTCTATCACCACTTCCTTTACTATATAGTCTTACCTAATATTTGCTTAGATTATCTCTAAACCCTGGGCATTTTCTCTTTTCATATAAGCACCTATGTTGCAGCTGGACTGCAACTTTCAAAATAAAATCTTACCATTAAAGCCCCTCAGTGACTTTTCATTGTTCAGAAAATAAATTCCTTAACACAGGCAAAGATTTTTGGGATCATAACCATGTTTATCTTTTCAGTCTCCTCTTGTACTACTTGTTGCTCCTTGCCCTCTGGCCTCTTTGAGATTCATTCTGATATCTAGAACTATATAGCATGTCTGCTTCTTAGCCCTTCCACCAACACTGGGGCTTTCCCATGTTGTCTGCTCACTTTGCCAGATACAAAACAGCCCGTTTGAGGCCATTCCTTTAGCTTCATAGAAGTCTGAGGATTTTCTTTGACCTAATCCTCATTGCAATGTGAAATCGGGGAGTCTAAGGACAGACATGGATCCCAAATAAATGAGATTCTGAGAATATGATATACAGAGGCAAGTACCTCTCCTTTATTAAGGTAACTTAGTGAGGAGTAACTGATATTAATGAGCTACAACTGCACTGGAGAATGGATTCTAGTCACATATCTCTAAGGGGTACAGAACTGTAAAATATAAAATCCAGAGGGACTCAAAGCATATTGATTTCCTGTCATGAGGTAGTTTGCCCCAACCTACTCCTGGGCACAGTAGGCAGCTTCAATGTAACAGCTATGAGGCTTCTACTATACTTTTGTCATAAACTTAGGTCCCTGTCTACCCTGTCACCTCCCTAAAGCAAAATAAATTTGTGTTGGGTAAAACTTAAACTATCTCATATTTTATCAATCCAAACTCAAGAACTCAGGTGCTGGACAAGCAAAATAGATGTGCCCCAAGGAGGTACATTACTATGTGCACTGTAGCACATTCCTTATGTTCTTCATCCTCTCACCCGCCCCCCATTAATATTTCTTCAGCGAAAACTTTAAATACCAATTTAGTTTACAAGTTTTCACTGGAATTGCCTTCAGATCACTATGTCTCCAAGAATAACATCCTTCAGTTTGATTCTTCTACCCTTACCTTAGCATCCTCCTTGATTTAAGTTCCAGAAGAGTGGATACCCTGTTACATCATATCCCTGAGTATCCCAAACCCCTAATATTATGCCTGATATGTAGAAGAGTTAGTAAGTACTTGTCAAATGAAAGAATGCAGAACAGGTTCTCTGCTCTTACGTCAGAGGAGTCTGCTCCAATCTAATAATGTGGAGCTTGTTGCTATACTGCTAAAAGAAGTAACGTTAAGCAAAGACCTAAAGTTTGAGTAGTGATTGGGAAAATTAAGAGTATTGCATTTCAGGCAGAGAAAATATTTGTTTAGGCTCTGATATGGGGTGGGTGGATGCGGGATCATGCCACATTCAAGAATTGAAAGACAAAATCTGGTAAGGTAAGATTATAGCTAATAATGTAAGACAAGGAGAAACTATAGAATTAATCAGGGATTGGATCAGGAAATCTTTAATGGACATTTTATTTATTGATTCATTTTTAAGATTTTATTTATTCATGGGAGACACAGAGAGGCAGAGAAATAGGCAGAGGGAGATGTAGGCTCCCTATGAGGAGCCTGATGTGGGACTCGATCCCTTGAACCCTGGGATCATGCTCTGAGCTGATAGCAGACACTCAACTGCTGAGCCATTCAGGTATCTCTTTAATGGCTATTTTAAAGATAGTGTTCTACAACTTAGCTAATAGAACTCCCTGAAGGAATGTCAAATATTTTATTTTTCCTTTCATCCAACTTGAACCCAAATTCTTAACCTAATTCCTAACCTACCTTTTGCAACTCCTTAGAGTCTCATTTCCATTTCTGTTATTGGTACACATTACTTTAGGTAAAGTGACAGTTAAAAGTCACAAAACCTAAGTGACTTAACACACTTAATATAGGGTAACTAGGAAATCTATCTCGCTGCATATCCAAGAAGTAGAAATTCTGATCCTGGTAGGTATTTAGAAATCTCTACCATAGTTACCTACAATTATCCGTGCATACTATATTTACCACAGACAGAAAATACTTCTCCTTTCACAAAGTATACAATGTAAAATTGCATTGAGTCTGTGAATTTGGTTCAGTATCTGGCATCACATTTTTCTCCATTAGGTCCAATTATGGTTCCGTTTGAGTTAGTCTAAAAGACTTGTTACCTGCTCCCATCCTTATACCTTCAGCCCCTAGTGTATGCTTTTCTTGAACACTCAATGTACAGCTAGCTGTCAAGCAGGGACCATAAAATGCAGTTAAAACTTGTTGGGGAAAGTGTGCAATCCAAAGAAGTCACTAGCAGAACTTCTAGTCAGGCACTGTAAGGCACTTTCCTTGCCAGGGGGAATTTTCTTGATTACCTTCCTAGGCCTATTAATGAATTTCTGATGGTGCTAGATCCATAGACCCATGAATCACACATGTAGGAAACCTGCTTTCTTATCCTAAGTGCCCTTTTTGAATGGTTAGATGAGGAAAAAAAAAATAAACTTGTGTTTGAGACATATGCTTTGGGGTCTGTTTTGGAGAAGCTATCATTTCTCCATATAATCATACACATTGCAAAAGCAATGTTAGTTTTTGACTAAAGCCATGTTGTAAAACGCAGTTGCTTATATGTGGATGTTGTAGCATCAGGAAGAAACAGGAGTGTGAATGCTATGGCTAATTCTGTTGACTAGTTTGTAGCAGATAAAATGGGAATAGATAAAGTTTGTAATTTAATTTATTTAAAGATCACTGTGTGGTTTTTAAAGAGAAAAACAGTTACTAACAACTAAAATCCTTCTTTCTGTTAAAGAGAATGTGAAGTGAGTTAATAAAAGTGATAAGCATGCATTGATCCATTGGGGGTAAAATGATAAATAAAGGCCCTGAAACATAATGTTCTCAAGTTAAATCTCAAGTTAACTAATCAGTGCATTTCTTGAATTAAGAAATTAGACATTAAGAATGTAATACTATTTGAAGGAAAATTAAATACTGGTGTGAAACAAAATAGCAAAATTTCTTATTAGGAAATCATGTAGTATTACAAAATGTTTTCCTGAATTAGTGCAAATTCTCTTTGTAACGTACCACTGTAGATGACTTTTGTCACAGCTCTGGGAAAACAAAACTACCAACAATGTTCTGGAGACAAGTTACAATCAGGCTCAAATAAAATTTAAAAAATCTTGTATTTGTCTTATTCCATTCTTTATTCCTGGTTTCTAGACATTCAGAGCCCACGGCCAACTACTTCTACAAACCCTATTCTCATGAGCTTTCATTCAATGAATCATTCCTAATGTCTTCCTTTCTCTTCCCAAACTATCTGTTGTGTGTCTCATTTCTACAGAACTCTATTTTCTTCCATAAGACTTAATTTGATAAATGTGCAGTGTTGATTTTGAGGGACTATATTAAGGTGTCATCTAGGGTTTTTTTTTTAGGTTCCCGAAGACATGGCATTAATTCACACGAATAACATTAAAGACTGGGAGAAAAGCTATCTTCAGGACTTCATAATTACCTTCTTTAGTCCACATATTCATTTTTTGAGCACTATGTCATAGGTACATTTCTTTATGTAGTAATGAATTTATTATTACCTGTTATATCCTCCACTCTAGCCAGTATGTGCTTTTGCAAGCTCTAGAGTATACCATGTTCTCCTGCTGTGAGTCCTTGGACATGTTTCCCCTAAACAGAGATTGTCTGCAATGACTCTTGTGCTTTATCTCCAACACATTTTCTTAATACAACTTAAGATCACTTCTTCGTGATGGTATTTTCCATTTCAGCTGGCTACTCATCAAAGCATCCACTAGCTCTATCCTGTAATATATTTGCTTACCAAATTTTATCATAACTGTTTTCTAATTTATCCATCTTTATACTAAACTTCAGAAGTTTGAAGACCATTATCTTTGTGTCCTTGTAGAAAAAAAAAGCTCTTATCTTGGTAATCAGGTACAGAGATGTTTGTGGAATAGGTGAATAAATGAATGATTGAATGAATACAAGAGTGAATCTGCAATGGAAACATTATGGCAAATAAACTATAATAAGATAGAGCCAATTAGAGATGACATGTACAAATAATGTTTGATCAATTAAAGGTACCTGAATTGTGGCAGACCACCTTTTATTTCATTATTATAAAATGAAATATTCCAAAAAACACCTTGTCATCTATATCCTTTTGAAATTCACATTAACATTTTCTTTGATAAAGTCTTTCCAAGCCATCAGAATAACCCTATGTTTTGTTTTATCAATGGCATGAGGAATACATATTGACCTTTAGACTAGTTTCAAGAATTTCCCAGTTCAGTGGAATCACTATTGGATCCACCAGATTATTCCTCCCTTGGGCACTAAACTGAATATCAAAGCTCATCTCTAGATGTAATCATGAGCAACATTGCCCAAACTTTCATTCCTTGTTACCTGTGTCTGGGCCAGACCCAGTATGCTGTCACAAAACATATACCATATGTCATAAGAAAGCACTTCAGCCTCACAAGATACTTCTTTTCTGCCTAGCAGTAGCTAGATTTTTCAATAGGCCTATCTACTATCCTACAAGGCCATTTGGTCCTATGTTAGATAATTGGGTGCATATTAAAGCCAGTGAATTCTAAATGAATTATCTTATTATCCACACTGGGAAGTAAATTTGGATGCTATGGTTTGCAGGGTACCATTCAAGAGTGTTTCTGGAAAGAACAAGGCAAAGGAAGTCTAAATTAAGAACAAGTGTCTCTTACAGTGAGGAACTGCTAAGTATGTCTTTCCTTTGCTGGAAGGGTCCAATTTAACCAGTATGCTAAAAACTGGCAGTGTGGAACTCTATCAGGAACTCTGAACTGTTCAGTATTTTAGAACTCAGCAGGGAGTCTAGTGAACTCATCCTTGGTAAGGGAATATTTGTGCTTTTTGCACCATGAAGATCCTTAGTCACTGGAACAGTTTCCATGAGAATAAGCCGTTTTGCTGTTTTGGTCTGTTTTAGTCCTTTCTTTGTTGCATCAGAGCCTGAAACAGGGTCTGGCACATGATAGGAACTCAAATATTTGAATTAATATATTAATCTCTTTGTCCATGGATGCTTTGTTTTTGAAACTATTTTTTTCCCACATCAGTTAGGCTGACAAAAAAGGTAAATAATATCCTTAGTATGGGTTATCCTGGCCATTTCATTATTTAAAAATACATTATCCCTGGTACATCTTTGAGAATTTGTAACAGAAATAGATCATCTCAGATTCTGGGCTATTCCAAAGTGTACTTCTATGAATCTCTTCCCTATCTTATCACCAATCATTGTACAGCCTTAGCCACTGCCTTAAGATTAGATATAGCTGTACTTCATCCTGCCTTTTTTTTTTTCTTTTAACTATAGGAGAACTATATATACTACTTACAATTATATTTATAAGATTTCCTCATCCACTCATCTGTACAGACTCCAGAATCTAGGTTCTAACTCTAGCGTTTTATTCAAAAGCTTGATTTTTTTCTTAATCAGGCTATTGAACAAAGGTAAATTTCCTATGAGACATAGATTGCAGAGATAACTTCCAGAATAGTTTCTTTGCTCTCTTCTTGCATACCAAAGGAAAATCACCTGATAAGCCGGAATTGACCTGTTTTTTTGTTTTTGTTTTTGTTTTGTAAGATTTTATTTATTTATTCATGAGAGGCACAGAGAGAGGGAGGCAGAGACACAGGCAGAGGGAGAAGCAGATCCCATGCTGGGAACCCGATGTGGGACTCAATCCCAGGTCCCCAGGATCACACCCTGGGCCGAAGGCGGCGCTAAGCCCCTGAGCCACTGGGGCTGCCCGGTTTCTTAATCTTAGTAGAAAAACCTGGTGGTCACAGACCAAATGGAATGAACAATTACATCTCTGGAAATGAATTGACACTGAGGTGTTTGATTGTGGCTAATGAATTAGTGGGATCCCAGGAAAAAATGTGACAGGCAAAGTACTTGAAGTCTCATTTGATTTATATAGCAACCCAAACAAACAAAAGCACCTTCTAGTTTTGGTGAATGAAAGAGTTCAGACGCCAGATTAGAGATTCTGGGCTCTTTTCTTAATTTTATATACTTGAGTCAGTTCACAGAATTCTTGAATGAAGGATAGGCAGGTGTCCTTGAGCAAGGACTTCATGTTGGTCTTTTGAACAGACAAGAACAACAGGTGCTTCTCCCTTTCTGCCTCTTACACAACTTCTACCTTTGCCAGTAGTTCAGAAAATTTCAGCTCATCATTTCTGTATGATAAATAACTATAATTTCATTTCACTCTTCTCATATTGAAATCTTCTTCCATTTTAGAATTTATATTACCCCCTTGACACACAATTATGAAGTCTTCGAAAGGTATAATCAAGATTTATTCATTTTTTCCCAACATCATACCTTCTGTATATTTGCTGCACTGAATGAAAAATTTAGTTCCTTTCAAAGATTTTTTTCCCACCTAAAAACAACGAACCATAATAAAGCCTGTTTTAGAATTTTGCTTTCTCTCAATTTCATCATTTGTTAGACTTAACATATTCCTAACAATCATTAAATGAAGGAGGATTATGTGGGGAAATTCCCAAATCCTGACATATGGTAAAATGGCATATTAGTTAAAAATGAAAACAAATACACTTCAAAGTATGGATAAGTGCTCTTCCTTCTGTAATTACCATTGTTGGACCATAGACAGGTACATTGGCCAGCTAACCATTGAGGCCAGCTGTGTCAATGGTAGCTGAGAGGACAAGCAGAAAAGAGGCAATTGCATCATGCTCACGATTAGTCAAAAATAAATTGTAGCATGACAAGAGATGGACATTTGAGAGCATTTTCTCAGTTTTTATATCCCAAAATACATTTTTCTTAATTGTTAAAATACAATTAACTGCACCATTCCATATTAATCATCACCTTCCCAATGAAATCTAAATTCCATTGTATGCAATGAGAAACTGATCATGATTTTGTCTCCATGTCCATTCTGTGGCTTTATATCTCACCATAAGTCATCTCTTTATTTCCAGTTTCTTATCTTTTGCCTCATTTTGGGTTTCCTAGAAGCAGATCCTGAGATGAAGTTTGGGAAAAACTATTAGGGAGTGGTATAGTGGAACAAATAGGAGACAAAATGTGTGCTGTCAAGCAAGTTAATATTGAGGGGAACTGGAGTGGACTCCTGTGGGAGTTCTGGTAACATATAAGACCCCAGCTTTGGAGCTGTCCTGCAAGAGGACAGATTGCACCAGTTTCTGGCAGGCATTGCATGGTCACGGATTCATTTCTAAAAGTTTGGTTACCTGGATTATCTGTTATACCATGAATATTTATTGTCAGATTTCTATTTGGCTCTTTGTGTTATTTTGTCTTGGGAACAAAAGCTCAAATCTCTTAAAGTTAATATTTATGTTGTCAAAAAATAGAACTCTACAGTGCAGATTGAAAATGTGAATGAATACTTCAAATCTTGGTTTTTATGGGAAAAAAACTGAAAGAACATTCATAAGGAGCGTAATGAAACTTACATATTCAACCTTATATTTCTTAGTCTCTTTCAAAGTTACTCTGGAAAATTAGAACAAAGTAAACAATTTTAGCTAAGATGCTATGCAGGTTTATGTTTTGTTTGGATTCTCAATGAGAATGGAGAAAACTCTTCATTATGTTGGTTTTCATTTGCTTTTTACCGTTATAATGTCAAATCATATACAGTATATCACAGTAAAAGCAAACATGTTAACCTTATGGTGCTTTTTTGAGTGTTAATGATGATGTTTTTCATTATTTGTTTTTGTAACAAAGCATTATGGTGCCAATGGAAAAAATAAACCTTGTAAAACATTTTATCACCTATTCATCTTAAACAAAAGTTTCATATATTTCAATATGGTGCAATATTGCAGTACAGAATTATGCAAACTAAAAGGCATTTCCACCTGCAGAAAAACTGATTGTTATTACAGAAGCGGAGGAATGAAAGCAGATGAAGAAAGTCACCTGTGTTGTATTATGGCAATAAGTTTTAAAACACTCATAATCTAGTGATGTCAATAGCTCAGTTATGATCAAATATATATTTTCATTTTGTGTCGATGTGCTGGCCCAAGCTGACAACTAAGATACCATCAATCATAAAGGGAGAAAATAACAAAGCTAAACGCAAGTGACACGAACTAAATACTGGGTATTATTCTATGCAAAACAAAGTTTGTAAATCATATTGAGATGTATAAACAATTATTTGATCCCAGAAGAATCTATATAAAATATAAGACCCCAATATTAAATCTAAACCTGTTGGATAATATTTTGCCCATGTGGTCTGTAACACTCCTATTTAGAATTCTGGATTCCCACATGTAAATGGTATAAATCGTACCTTTCTGGACCCACTGCCTAATGTAGAGTGTGAAAAATAAAAGCCCTCTCAAAGGGTTGTTGCTTTTCTTCCAAGCATCACTTCTCAAGGCAGATGCTGTGCGCTTCCCACCTGAGAATCACTCTGGCACATGCTGGGAGACCACGACAGTGTCTAGCTGAGACCTCTTGAGTGGTGATCAGAAGGGGTCTGTAAAAGAGGGAAATACAAGCTCTACCTGACAGTTTTTGAGACCTCATTGCTAATCTAGGGAAGATTTAGGTGGTACTTTATTTATTGTAAATTTATTATATTCAGACATTTTCAAGTATTTCAATGCTGATGTTACAAAAGATGCAATCCAAGTTTTTCTAAGCCAAAATACTGCAGTGATAAACATATTTTCTATAGCACTTCAGCGAAAGAGACAGTGTTTAAAAACTATTGTGAAAAAAAATGGATTTCAAAGTATTTTAAGTTGTCTTTAAGGAATACTCGTTCCGTCTGTGCCTGTATATAGTTATCTTTGTCTAAGGTTGCTTTTCCTTAACATTTTGGTTGTAGAGTCTCATAACTATTCCTATTCAGGCATTGTTCTACTACAGCTGCAAAATTTCAGGTTAGAATATAACTCTCCTGACTACTAAAGCCCTATTCTGTCTAATTTCAACAGGTACTTAAAATATTACCTATTCCTTCCAGATGGATGTTTTTAAAATTAGTATGAAAGGTAGATAAGAAAAATATATTATCCAGAAATGTATTCTGTTACTTTGTAGACCTCAAATACAACTTCGACCCAAAGAAAATAATAAAAGGACAAAAGAATAATTTTGGAAGCGCTGTGTTTATGGTAGAGATTGGTGATTTCATGGATGTATACTTATTTCTGAAATTCCCTAGTTGCATACATTAAATATGTACAGTTTTTGTATGTCATTCATACCTCAATAAAGTTGTATTTTTGTTTTGATGATTTTATTTATTTATTTGAGAGAAAGTGTGCAAGCAGGCCATGAGCAGGAGGGAAGGGGTAGAAGGAGAGAGAAGCATTTTTTTTAAAGATTTTATTTGAGAGAATAAAGTATTTTTAGGAGGCAATTAATGAATAAATTTGTAATGGACTAGGAAAAAGTATGAGGTAATAAATTTTCCTTTGCCTCTGCTCCAAGTTGATCATGTGACAGTTCATATACCTTAACATACAAAAAATAACAGTTTAGAGTTCACAGGAAGAAAGCCAGCTTCCATGATCTGTGGTCCTTGGACTCTCACTAATGGTTTGGATGCCACGCCTGCTGACTCCCATAATAACCTGTGAATAACTCTGCTGTATACACCCTCTCCATACAACATTTTAAATTTCTATGAATATTATCCCTGGAATATAAACTCTCAGAGGGCAAGAGATGTTTTTCTTGGCATCTCCAATATCAACCTGAGTACTCAATAAGTATTAATTGAATGTTATGAATAAAGGAGCACTCCCCATACCAAAGTGGGAGCTACCTTCATTTCATCTCTTCTTTGAAAGAAATAATTCCAGTGTTCCAAGTTCCACTCATTAGTGATAAGCTCCTGTTTTGCAAAGAGATCCATTTTATCCTTATGCAAGTTGAACTCTTGGTTCCTGATAAAAGCTCACAATTTACATACATAGATTACCTTCTCCCAGGAACTGTCCTTAAATTCACAACATGTAATAGATATACAGTGGACATAATTTAACTCCTCTAAAATAAATTATACTGTGGCGAAAGCAAAGTTCAACTTCTCTTGCCAAATTACAAAGTTAAGCCACTGCATGAACTTTTACAAATTTCATAGCCTGGATTAATATACAAAAATCATTATATAAATAGGATGTACTTTGGCCAAGAATATTTTTAGTTTGATTACGTATATTCTTTAGTAGTACTAAAGTAAAACTTGAGAAAATTGCTAGAAAATTAAAGCTGGCAAAGTTGGTTGCAAAGAGGGGAGGTGACAGTAAGGTTCATGTCACCATATTCTATGAATCTTAGAATATCTGAGGACATTTAGACATAGAGTTCTTGTACCATGAAACTTTTGTTTTTGTTTTTAGGTGTTTTGTTTGGTTTTTTTGTATTGTTTTAGACTTGAATTTTCTTAGATCAATGAAGTTGGCTTTTGTTTTGTTTTAGGCATTTTTTTTAATCCAGTGGGTTTTTTTTTAAAAGATTTTATTTATTTATTTGTGAAAGACAGAGAGAGAGAGAGAGGCAGAGGCAGAGGGAGAAGCAAGCCCCATGCAGGGAGCCCAACATGGAACTCGATCCCAGGTCTCTAGGATCAGGCCCTGGGCTGAAGGCAACGCTAAACCACTGAGCCACTGGGGCTGCCCTAATCTAGTGATTTATAGATATTTCTTCCCTATTAGAATTCCTTACTTTCTTAGTAGTTTCTAAATGGGAATCACTTTAATTAATTTTGCTACAGTTATTGGGGCCTTTTTGTCTGAGCACCACTTGGGACCCTATTCAGCTCAAAAATGTTCCATTATAGACTTCTTTTTTTCCCCCTTATTTTTTTCAAAGGAATATTACTTTACCTGCATAGGATCTTATGCAGATCCTGAGTGCAGATCTCACTTTTTTTCATTATTTTCTCATTTTTATATCTATTTTTACCATGGAGTTATTTGAATTCTGTTGGTATTTCTCAAGTGTGAGCTGTATATCCATGGTTTTCTACTCTATCAAGTTTGGCATTTCAAATATGTCTTTTATACAGGATTAATCCTCTCACACTCCATTCCCAGTATTTTGGGGGTTTTTTTTTGTAATATTTTATTTTAGAGAGAGAGACAGAAACATGATGAGAGGGAGAGAGAGAATCCCAAGCAGACTCTGCACTGAGCACTGAGCCTGAAATAGGCTCCATCCCACATCCCTGAGATCAGGACCTGAGCCGAAATCAAGAGTCAGATGCTTAACTGACTGAGCTACCCAGGTGACCCAGTATCTGCCCTTGTGACTTATTTCCCTCTTAGGCTTTTGCTGTTGAGGTTTTGCTTTAATTTTGATTTTGGTTTTGTTCTGTTCTGTTCACCCATTTCCTCTAATTTTGCTCTTCTTTAAGGGAGATTATGAGTTCTAATCTATTGGGATCAGTGGATAATTTTTTAAGAAATATATTCTGATCTCTTACAGCAACATTCCTTTGTTGTGCTATGAAAATTTCACATAGGACAGTTTTTTCCCCTCCATTTGCTTGATTCGATAATGCATTTTCTATGCAACTCGACAAGAGGAGAGGATTTGTGTGTTGCCTTTAGCCCATTCCCTGTTCTTGTGATCCCTGCAGGGTGAAGCGGAGAGCCTGTGAATGAGGCAGGCAGTCTTCCATCTTCACTGCACATTCTCTGACTGTGAGAAGGATGCTGACTGTGATGAAGAACCAGAGGAGGTATGTAACTTTAAAAAGTAATAATTCCACTAATTACATCAACCAGTACAATTTATGAGTACCCTCTGTATACCAGATGCAATACTCCTACTGACTCTCATTCCATTATTGATCCTAAAATTTAGAGATTTTTATTGCTGAATGTTATAGATGAGAGGAATGGAGATAAACTCAAATTGTTCTCTTCACATATTGATTTTTGATAGGAGAAAAATTTTGGATAGTCAAGTAATAATGGAAAGAACAAAGCTTTGAGAAACAAAGATGGGGTCAGATTCTGTAGTTTTCGGTATTCATTCCAAAATATTTATGCAAGAGTAAATGTCAATTAAAATGTGTTATGAGAACTAAACATTAGTGATTTGGCGATGTGTCTGTAAAACTTAATCAGAAGTGGTATTTACATAAAAGGATCTTCAAGACTTGATCAGCTTGTGTGGTTTTATTTCTCCAACGTTGTTTGAGGTAAGTGAACACTAATGCGATAAAACTACTTTTAAACTATTGTTATTAGGAAAAATTTATTGAACATTTTTTTAGCCAATTTACCTGGTAAGATTTTCATTTTAGTCTCACATACACATATGTCTTTGGCGTTTCAGTTTATCTTGCATAGTATGGGGGAAATGTGCTATATAGTTCTGTTTAATAATGCTTGCTGTTTCTATTTAAGCTTCTTGAAAATAGGTTAAGGGCAGTTAAATGGATCAGGATTATGTTGTAATTAGTAAAATCTAATATTTCTTTGCCTAAATCACAGTATGCTTTTCCTCAATTTACTTTCATCAAAGTAAGTCATTATTCAAGAACATATAATTAGCTTGTTTTAATCTTATCATTTTCAGATACCTGCTAAAGTAATTAGCTTTCTCTTCTTTTTAGTTAAAAGATTGCTAAAGGATCAATGCACAATACATCATTTTTTATTCCACAACACCAATTACTTTGACCCTCAGTGTAAATTTATTGATTTTTCTTAATAGTACATTATCACCAGTTACTCACAGCATGGTGTTTATTAATTAGTAAGAGAAATATAGATTCATTTATGAATAGCTATCCTTTTAAGTTTCTTGTCTAGAATGTGTGGTAGTATGGTTGGTACCTGCTAATAGCATGTAGAATTTAAGAATCAAGTTTATTTCTCATTCCCAAGGTTTCCATATTTTTCCTCTTGAGATACATCATAAACTCAAAGTTAGTAAAAAGTAAATTGAATTTCTTATGTCAGTTACCAAGTTAATAAAAGTTTGGTTTTTCTGGCCTTTTTTTTCACAGACTGATTTCATTTCTTTTTCTTATGACCAAGAAATACAGGGGTGCCTGGGTGGCCCAGCTGATTTGGCATCTGCTTTTAGCTCAGGTCGTGATGCTGGGAATCAAGCCCTATGTTGAGCTCCCTTCTCAGCAAAGAGTTTATTTCATGCTCTCCCTCCGCTCTGCTCATGCTTGCATGTGCATTCTCTCTCCCTCTCAAATAAATAATAAAATCTTTAAATAAAAAAAGAAATACAAAGCAGGTATATTGAATACCTCTTTATAATATTGGTTATTGCAATATTGTGTCAAATTGAAATAATAAAGATGAAGTACATATAACGTGGTTTAATGAAGGAATATACTTTTTGACTATTTTTGTGCATTTCCCTACTAGACTGAAACTTTCTAGACACAAAGAAAAACTGAAAGATAATATTGAATTTTCTCATCCACAATCAGGTCTTGTTGTACCATTTATTCAATTTTATTCACTTGTCTGGCATTAAAGATGCATAGTTTGTGCCATATAAGCCTTAGACAGTTCTTACTTATTCTTTGGTACCTTAATGATTCAATCAATGTCTTTTATGGAATATGTTTGTGTAATTGGGTATTTATGTGTTATGTAATTCCTCTTAGTAGGTTTCAAGGGAGGAGGAGAAAGAAAATGTCTTTATTTCTTTCATTTTTATCTAAATATGAATTTTAAAACCTGAAACTTAGCAGCATCACTACACCCTTATATGATAAATTAAAATTCATATTTCTTCAATGACCTGCAAAAACTGTAATTCAGTATTGAAAATAATGTATGGATTTTAGCAGACTGCCTTAAAGGAATTAAGTTTACATTTTCAAAAAGTTAACATTAGGATTGCCAGTGTCTATATATCATCTACGTTATGTTTTACTAAGTTTACTAAGAAGAGTAAGTTCCTTGTAAATAGCTTGGAGGGCCAACACGCTCTATGTTTTCTTACATACATCATTACTTATGCTATTGATCTTAAATAGTATTTTTATTTCCCCTCCTGTTTAAATCCATTATTATTGATGATTATGTAAAATGCAATTGGAAGGACCATTGAATGAGTAAATACAGATGTGCTCAGGCATTACTGAAGATAGGATGAATTTTGTTTTAGTTTTTGATGACTAGAAAAGTATAACGTGTGTGTGTGTGTGTGAGTGTGTGTGTGTGTGTGTGTGTGTGTGTGTGTGTGTGTGTGTGTGTGACATACATAATTTTCATGGGCTTAGTACCCTGAATATTTCTTTAGGGCTGTTATTACCAGTTAATAGTTTTGACGAGGTCACAGTGTTAACTCTTAGTTTCTGGTTTATATAAAGTAATTTGAAAGAAAAATAGAAAAATAATCTAAATCCTACCATGTACACAACAGGATACAAACAATATGTTGATTCAGTGATGACTATTTACCTCTCTGTTTTATATGATCACTATTGCCTTCTTCAAAACCCTAACTTCTATGAAGGGAGCTTCTACTGTATCTCCATCATTCTCTGAGCACTCCTTTTTCCTATTATGACAGCCTTGATACTCCAGCCCATAAATGTAATTATTTCTCAGTACTTTTCTTGGTATTGTTTCAGAGTTTAGGCTCTAGAGCCAGATTTTACATTTCAGCCTAGATCCTAACACTTTACAACTGTGTGAACATTGGCAAATTGGCATTAATACTCTGCCCATTTCTTCATCTTTATATAACAAAATAATAATTACTTCGTTATTGTTTCCGCCAGTAAATATATTATTTTAGAAATATTGACTAGTGTGATGTCTGATGTTCTTAGCAAGTATATTGCGAATTTATCTCCTCTCCATTGGGGCTTCCACCTTCTGTATTGGTTCAACATTTACTATTACAAGTATTTTCATCAAATGTCATAATGATTTTATAAGTTTTATAACTTTCAGATTTAATAATTCAGTGAAATTAATTGGATTCATTTGGTGTTGAGTTGTTTGTGTGAGTTAGTTGCAATTTATTAAACTTTAAACAAAACTGAAATAAAGAAGAAGATTCTATCACTGAATGTCCACATAGTGGACATTAAAATTTGAATATTAAAATAGTGAATATTAAAATTTCTAATAACCTTGGGACACTGATTTGCTCACTTGGTTAAAAGCATCTGAACTTGGCTCAGGTCATGGAGTTGAGGTCCTAGGATCAAGCCCTGGCTTCAAGCCATCCGCTCAGTGAGGAGTCTGTTTCTCTCTCTTCCTCTGTCCCAACCCCAGCTCATGCTCTCTTTCTCTCTCTCAAATACATACAATCTTTATTTTTTTTTCTAGTAACCAATGTTTGGGCACTCACCTTTTGAATTGAAAGGAATTCATATAATTGTTTAAGATGTATAAAAATTCAGTTTAAAACAAGAATTTGAGTATTTTTTTCTTAATTAAATATAGTTATTGGTATAAAATACTTTCATAATATCTCATCATATTATACATTGGAAATTTTGTGTGCATCATCAGTAGAAAGTGTTTTTTTTTCTTTTTTTAAAATTATTTATATATTCATGAGTGACAGAGAGAGAGAGAGACAGAGACATAGGCCAAGGGAGAAGCAGGCTCCATGCAGGGAGCTCTATGTGGGACTGGATCACAGGTCTCCAGGATCACGCCCTGGGCTGAAGGCGGCGCTAAACCGCTGAGCCACCTGGGCTGCCCTAGAAAGTGTTTTCTTAAAGCATATATTCTATATAATTTAAGTGACTACAATTTATCTGAGTTATTTAAACTTAGTATAGACCACTTAGTTTTTATCCAAAAAATATGAAAGTTGTAGAAATAACCAGGCTAAAAATTAGTGTATAAATCAAGGAAGGAGGCACTATATGAATAGGGAATGTGCTTAGTCTCCCATCAGCTCCTCCATGTAAAGTGTTTCTGTGTTTCTGTTTCTTAAGTGGCTCATTCTGTTTATGATAAGACTGTGTAACTTTTTTCTTTTTTTGGATATGACTTTATCTTACTGTGTTGGGTACTTTTGTCCCACCCTTTCCCTTCAACAAATCTTTTTTGTGCTGGACAATTAAGTCCATTTTCTAATAAGGCTGATAGGGCCCTGGTCTGTGAGGTTGCTTCTTTGTCTTTGGCTGTGTCAGTCCAGACAATTAAGATGAAAAGCACATTTATATGAAAGTAGAAAATTGAGATTACAAAAAGCAGTGTTAGCTTTCGTTATCTTAGTAATATTCTAAATTTTATTTGCTCTGGTTGTCAAGAATAGACTGAGTGCAAGGGATTTTTTTTTTTTTCACAAAAGTTAGTTCACCTGAAAGTGAGGTCCGATTTATTTGAGACAGGAAGAGCATAATTGATGGTGCCTGAGGTCCTGCTATCTGTTTTGCATGTTTGCATGATTTTGTAGGGTTTTTTCCTCTATGAGTGACTTTATTTTTCATGTATTTGAAAGGGCTGGAGTAGGGAAAGCAATAGGGGAAGTGGGAAAGGAGAAAATTATTGAAGA
Source organism: Vulpes vulpes (assembly GCF_048418805.1). Lineage (NCBI taxonomy): Eukaryota > Metazoa > Chordata > Mammalia > Carnivora > Canidae > Vulpes > Vulpes vulpes. Next base: position 324,081 of record NW_027325688.1, on the reverse strand, counting down.
AATACATAATCCCAATGGAATGATAACTCTTGGATTGTTGCCAAACTAATTTCCATCCATCTTGTTGTACAGTATCTGTGACTTCATGATGAAGTGTTTCTGCACTAGAGTATTCTAAGCATGTATATTGTTTCTAGAGATATTTTGGTATATGATTATTATATGTATTATGTACATATATTACACATATATTAGATATGTTATATGTTTATATAACAAATTTTCCATTTCTGTGTGTACATGTGTGGGATATACAAAGATACACAAGGATACACAAATGATTTAGATATGAATCCAATCTCCCTCCCTTTCCTAAATGATTGCTAATAGTTTCCTAAAACCTTGGATTAAGAGATCCTGAATTCTTACTCTGGGAAAATGGGACAGAACTGTGACCAATGCTCCATGTCTGAGAGATGTATAGCACTGGGCTATGTGCTTTCCACCTCTGTCTAGAGAATCGGACATTAAGGAATGTTTATCTTCATATTTTAATAGTTACTTTAATCTTATAGCACTTAGCCTAAGTTTACTTGCGTATTCAATTCTTCCCAGAATATTTTTGCTTTCACACATATTTATCACTGTGTTTAATGTCTGTGACCTCCAAATTTGGAATTATCATTCTTTTATTCTTTCATTATATACACTATTCAATTCAAATGGTAGAACCACTATGCATCTGGGTGTACAACTCCTATACCTAGGTCATCATGTTTGACTCCAACTCTGTGCCTCTCCAATCATGCTCATTCATGAGGCACATTGATATGGCCTCTAAATTGAGATCCACAAATGTATAGATACCACCTTACCAATGACTCAGATTAGTAATCAACATTGGGGCCCCATCAATGACAGTTTGCATTTGGACTAAAATTTGTCATTTGGATTCCAAATATTTATCAACTATTCCTTCCTTCCTTCCTTCCTTCCTTCCTTCCTTCCTTCCTTCCTTCCTTCCTTCTTTCTATTTAGACTTATTTATTTTGGAGAGAGAGAACAGGGGAATGGGCAGAAGGAGAGGGAGAGAGAGAATCCCAAGAGGATGTCAAGCTAAGCCTAGAGCCTGACACAGGGCTTGATCTTATGACCTGAGATCAGGACCTGACCTGAAACCAAGTGTCAGTCGCTTAACTAACTGAGCCACTTGGGTACCGCTATCCACTCAATTCCAAATCAACTTCTATCTTTTTCATTCAGGCTATTGTGAATCAGGATTGTGGTAGTGACTTCCTCATTGCCATCCTGAATTCAGTCCCATTGTCCCTTTCTGTTAATCTCCAGAAGGCTACCAGATTGACCTATATAAAGCAAAATCCTAAAAAGATACTCCCTCCCTGATTCAACTTTATTGTCTCTCCATTGCCTCAAAATATAGAGAAACTCATTAAGATCCTCACAAAAAACATCATGATCTGATCCTTGCTTTCCTCTCCATTTTCATCTCCACTTCTTGCCCCACTTGTATTCCTTTTCATACTTCATGATATTTGTCATCTCAGTTTTGGTTGTTACCTACTTATCTAAAATTAGTAATTCACTCATTTAAAAATATATATCAAAGTACTTCTATGTGTTGGACACTGTATAAGACCCTGGGAATGCCTATTCTTTCACCTTCTAAAATTTCACTTAGCAAATTCTTAATTTTCCAGCATCACTTCACCAAGAGAGATTCTTCTCACTATCTCCCTCTGCAGACTGTATAATATAACTATTCCCTGTTTCCTTTATATTATTAAAATCTTTTTCTTTGTATAGGTTGCATTTTATTATATAACTGAGTATTTTACTAATAGAATATTTATGTTTAAAGTTTTTTTGAAATATATGATTTCTAATATTGTATATAAGTATAAAATCATGATTTGCAAATATTACTTATAGAAAAGCATAATCTTTCTGTAATAATTGGATGCAAACCTTAGTTCTACTTATTACTTATATAGCTTTATTTGAATTCACAGTGCCTCAATTTTTCCATCCTTAAAAATTGAAGATACCACTGTGCCAAACATAGTAGACATCAGTAATACCAACATAGGATTCCTATTTCAAATTTAGTGTTCTATGAACTGAGTTTGTGTGTATGTATATATATGTGTATATATATATATACACATATTATACTGTTTCTATTAATATATATATATAGTGTTTCTATTTTTAATATAATGAACACAAAATTATTTTGTGTATTATAAAGCATTATAGAAACATAATATGACCAGATATTTTGAGTTACTATTTTGCTGGTAGTTGTTGCATTGTTGGTGTCTTCTTCAGATCCCTAGGGTACCAGATGGCCAATGTACCAGGACCCAGCTGCTATGAGCTTTGGCTGTTAATGGCAACCTTGACCTGGCCCTGTCTCTGCAAATTTTCCCTCAGGCTGAACAAGAGCAGCTCCTGATGGGAGCTTGGATACCACCACTCCCAGTCTGTAAACAATAATTGACAGACAAAGGGGTGTAAGATGCAGGGTCTCCTTCAAAGTATGCATTACTATGAGCTGCACTTCCTATGTGGACATCCTGCCTTTGCTCAGCTCCATCACCTGTCCTGTCAAACTTTTTTCACTCATTTTCTCTTTAAGAGCAAGATCTGAATATATCCCAAGTTCCTTAACCCTTATCTCCAAGTTTACTTCAAGGAAACCCAAGCTAAGACAGTGCTTTATGTGAATTAGCACCCCTCATTCTCTATATTCTCCTAAGTCTCTCAGCCTACTTGTTACATATTGAATCCATTTTGGAGAGAGCAGAACATTTTAGAACAGAATTAAAAACGATTTGGAAAAGAAAATATGTCAAAGCTCTTACCTAGGATGTTCAACATTTCAAAGTACATTAAAAAATGATGAGAAAGTGAAAGTATATGTGGATCAAGGGAGATATACATAGAACTGACATGTTTGTTTTTGGGGAAAAACCCATCTTTAGTATATTTTTTAATGATTACATGAAAAAGAAAAATTCTTCTCATGGAGAAGACTGACTCCTAGTTTCTGTTTCTTTAATCTACTTATATTGCTTTCACCAACTTTTCATTTTTAGTTAAGGATTAAAACACAATTTTTGCCTACTTATTTATCTTAAATAATTCTTTAGTGGATTTTTTAATGATTATGTGAAAAAGAAAAATTCTTCTCATGGAGAAGACTGACTCCTAGATTCTGTTTCTTTAATCTACCTATATTGCTTTCTCCAACTTTTCATTTTTAGTTAAGGATTAAAACACAATTTCTGCCTACTTATTTATCTTAAATAATTCGAAGTATCTAAAGAACTCTATGAACACTCAGGAAAAATTCTTCCTCCCCCTCAAATAGACAAAGAAAATATAAATACATGAAAAAATTATTCTCTTTATAAGTTCCAAAATATTTAAATGTGCCTTTCAACATTAGCAAATGACTAATCCCATTATCATAATTTATTAACCAGATCTTTTGTTCTATGTAGTAATACACTGTGTTTCCACGCTGTGTGTTTTTTATCCAGTGACCTAATTTGCTTAAAAGGAAACTCTTAAAACTCCCTTGTTGTAATGAATAAAATGTTAATGAAGAACTACAGAGAAATCCCCTCTGCATTAGTTCCATATTCCCAGGAACATCATCATAAATTTGTTTGCCTGGTTCTGACAATGGTAGTGATGTTCCAGCTGCGCAGAAGCATAGTAATGCTAAATGGTTCTGATGGAAAAGTTAAAGATGTTCAAGGCACTGTCATCTGGGATGGACTCTGGGAAGTTATCTTTTGGAGGGAGTATTTGATGGATTTGGCTCTCATCCAGTTTTTTTAACATTTATTTTTTGCATTGATACCTACATTACTAGAAGCTTTTTCAAAAATTACGAATGGAAACTATTCGAACAGACATGTTTTTAGCAAGAAAATAAAATACTTTAAATTGGTGTTTTTTTTGCCCCTTCCAAATTAGCCCTCACAAATTTCTCAATTGTGTTGATATAAATATAAAATTTAGTGACCAACCCATTAAAATGTTTAAAAATTATTCTTGATCATACTATTTAGCTTAATATTCATACTTTTGTGCCTAGACCTCTGCTGTGCATGATGAATATACAATTAATTTAAAAAGTAATTTCCTTAATATTGATAGTTCAGATCAACTCCTGTGGTATTTCTCATTTTAAGCTTTGACATGTTTAAGTGTTGCTGATAAAACTTTCTATGAGCAGGTAGGAAAATTGATACTCAGTTTGAAACTTGAGTGTCTAAAGTGTTGAATCTTCTGTATCAAAATCTAAAATATATTGTTTCTACTCACAGTACAAAAATACTTCAGAAATATTAAGATCATAATGTGTTAGTATCAATTTTAATTCCTCTAAAACATGATAAGCCGAAAGACCAGTAAGTGGGTACACTTTTATACCCACAAAAGAACTGAACGTTATGTTTCTACATTTGAAAGTTGAAAAAACTCAACATCAAACTAAAATAGCAATTAAGGAAATAGAAGCTGTAAATCAGAATGAAGACTAGATATAGTTAATCTCTTTATCATATCCCTGGGGTTATCGTGTGTAAAGGGAAATATTTTTCAATACTTTTGCTTTGGGGTATAAAACTCTACCATCCTTTCATTTTGTTGTCTACATTTTTATCAACTTTTCTAACAATCAAAAACCTCTTTCTCTTGTTTTATACTCAGAGGATCTGTGTAGTCACTGAGTTTTTCTAACTTCAAAGAGAATGCCTTGTTTATATTCACTTTGAAACAGATGCAAGATAAATAACCAAGAGGTCTATAGTGTAAGCAACATATTTACCTTTGTGAAATATTCAGAAAAACAAAGGAAGAACCCCAAAATATATGAAAAACAATCATATTAATTAGTCCTCAGTGCTTCATTTGAGTTAAGAGCTCAGGGGAATAGGATGTAATAGAATGTCTCTAATATGGAACTATAATCTTTCATGTTGTGAAAAATCTCCACATTTTCACAGACATTTTGTTAGAAATAGCTATCTTTTTACTTCTAATAGAACATTTTGTTGAATTATAAAGAGTTTAAAGTGAAAAAAATAAATCTGATAACTACTATGTTATGAGATTTACATATGTTTTAAGTAACTTTCAAAGATCCTATTGTATAGTATTACTATACCCATGTTATAATGGAAGGGAACAGGATTTGAGAGTTAGAGCTTCATACAGTTTGCAAGTGTGGGGACTACAATTTGTATTTCAAGAGTATCTGACTCCAAATCCCATATATTTCCCACTATATCATAATGCCACGACGTTAATAAATAGAAAGCTTTAACACACTGCAAGGCTGATTAGTGATAAAGTTGCAAAGTTTTATCAATAATCTTCAATTGCCTGGGCCTCCAACAATGTTATGGGCCCTCTGTTCACATAGTAATATCTTTCCAAATTTGCAAAATTACAATATGTTGATATAATTAGTTTTCATTTAAATTTTGTGGGTGGGAATCACCCAAAATAAAATATATCCCAATCTCTGTGTTTCTAGGACAAATTCATAACAATGCTACAAAAAGTGTATGCATCAGCATGAAGTTGCTTGGTTTCTTCACATATATTAAGACATTTCAGGTTTATCTCCAATGACTGAAATTTTGCATAATTAATATGTTTCAATTCAGATATCTTGTTATTACAACGCACACTAAAGATATTACATTTAGAAGAAGAAATTATATATGGGAAAACCTAGGAGATATTGAAAGATTCAACTTTTTGTCTTATATGCACACATATTTATGCACATATGTATACATACCCACAAGCATATGGCATGCACATTGACAGGCAGAGCAGAAAGAGCATGGATCTTGCTGACAAAGCCATGAAGTCTATACAATGACTTTGATATCAGATGGAGAAACAAAATCCAAGTTGAACCAAATATAATGGAAGGCCACAGGTATTACTAAATAATGTAAGAAAAGAGATGCACAAAAATGCTCATGGCTGTATATGGCCAGAATCCAAGGCAAGAACATGAATATTAACCTAAGTGAATTAGAAACTTTTCATTAAGCTATTCCTTTGGCCTAGAGGTGGCACAAGAAATTGAGGGGATGATGCTCAGCACCAAAATATGGCAGTGGAAAAATATGTTTTACTTAACATATGTCTAATGTTTATTACATATGCTTATCATATATGACTAGAATTTATTCATGAATGTAAATCTATGGAAAGTACTTGGACATCATTGTCCTCTCCTGACTTAAGAGAAAAGCTCTGTTTTTTTTTTTTTTTCCCATTGAGTCTGATGCTTGCTGTGAGCTTTTCATATATGGCCTTTATTATGTAGAGGCATGTTTCCTCTAAGCCTATATTGTTGAGAGTTTTTATCATGAATGGGATGTTGTACATTGTTAAATGCTTTTTCTGCATTATTAAAATGATTATATGGTTTTTATACTTCCTTTTGTTGATCTGATATACCATGATATACCATGTTGATTGGTTTGTGAATATTAAATGAATCCCAGAAATGACACCCACTTCATTGCGGTGAATGATTTTTTTTAATGTGTTGTTGGACTTGGTTTGCTAATATTTCTTGAGGATTTTTGCATCTATGTTCATCAGAGATTTTTCTTTCTTCTTTTCCTCTGTTTCTCTGTCTCTTGTAGTATCTATACCTGGTTTTGGTGTCAGGGCAATGTTGGCCTTGTAGAACAGATTTGGAAACTAACTTTCCTCTTGTATTATGGAATAGTTTAAGAAGAATAGATATTATCTCTTCTTTAAATGTTTGGTAGAATTCCCCTGTGAATTCTCTGGTCTTGGGCTTTTATTTCCTGGGAGTTTTTTGATTACTTATTCAACTTCATAACTAATAATAGGTCTGTTGTAATTTTCCATCTCTTTCTGAATCAGTTTTGGAAGGTTATATATCTATGAATATATCCAGTTCTTCTAGGTTGTCCAATTTTTTGGCAGGTAATTTTTCATAAACTCTTGTAATCCTTTGTATTTCTGTGGTGTGTTGGTTGTTACACAGCAGTTTTTACATAATAAGTAACTAATACACTAGAGATTAGACTAAATAAAATTTTCATTTGTCTTTAAATCTCCATGTGTCTCTAAAAATATTTGTTCTGAAATGTATATTATCCTGAGGTTGTTCTTCTATCTTAGTTTACATAATCTATGGTTTGCTCCCATGCCCAAATTACTGTAGGGAGATGAAGCAAGAGGAGGGTGTACCTCTGGCAATCTTTATCAAGCAAAAGGACTCCTAAGATCTAAGCCAAAAGGAAATGATTGTCCATATTAGGTTTTTTTTTTTCCAGTCTATATAGTGTTTAATGAATTTTTCTTCTAACAGCTATAAAAACTGCACATTCATCCATTGCTTCAACAAATTAAAGCACTTTTCATATTGAACACATACTATGTGCCAGCCTTATTCTAAGCATATGTAAACACATACGTGTATATGTATGTCAAAATATGTGTATATATGAGACAATGACATATGCATACATCTGTACATCTATCTATACCTCATAGTCCCTATCCTCATAGAACTTGTATTTAGTGAGATATTGAAAGTGTTCTGAAAAGAAGTACAGTGTTATGGTAATCCATAGAAAGGACATCTAATTCTAATTTTGAAACTCAAAGGGTCTTCACAAATTTCTGAGAAATAGTGAATTTTCTTCAGGAAACTTCAACAGCTGAGGCTGGCAAACTGGACATTAAATCTCCTGTATGTGTAGACAACCAACAAAATGTCATTGCCTTCTGTACATAATATAGATGGTTTTTGATAAAAAGACAACTTTTTAAAGATAATGCAGTTTTTGCTTTTAGCATCTGAGGTCTAGTTGGATAGAAATATCTAAACACATGGTATGTATGGTATAATGAGGATAGTGATAGGGATATGATAATGATGTAAAACTGAAGCTATTACATAGATATTATAAAGTATTTTCACATATATAAAATATTTGTTAGATATCAATATGAACCTTGATTTTAGCTTTAATTTTAAAATACTTTTCTATTAAAATTTGCATGATAGACCAATATCATTTGATTATCTCAAAACTCATGCTGGACAAATATATTGATCCAAATTTTATAATTGATAGAGTACACGACTTGTTCAAATCATATGGGCGGTAGGTTAATGTTTCTGCATATAAACTTAGATCTGATGAATTAAAAGCTATTTTCTTATAAAATGCGAAACATATTAACATACAGAGAGTATAGAAATAACTATTATGAGAGATGGCAGTTTTGTATGGATTAAATAAATTCTGACACTTGTCTTAGAAGAGAGGAAGATACCATCATGTTAGGTTACAAAATGTTCCTTTAGGTATCAATATACAGGGAGCTCATAATTAATATCTTTTTATATAAAGGAAATATAAAATAAATTAGAAGTCCTTAGATATTTTTAAGTATAATTATATCCAATCAGAAGTTATTTGCAACTGCTTCTTGTTTTTAACTAAATTGTAAGATGAAGACCCTTAAAATGTGCCCACTTCTAGGCAAAAATTTGTAATTTTATAAATAAATATTTCAAGTCATTCCATTATAAAAAAAAAACATTGTTTGGTTAGACCAGTTTTGCTCAAATTGAAATAAGTGTCCTTTTACCTAATTAAAATAGTTGATTTTCATATAAAAATAAATGAAAAGAGCTTTTCACCAAGAGGCACTCACTTAAAATAGTTTTGTGGAGTTAAGTGTGTCCATTTAAAGAAACACTGAAATAAAAGTATAACCTTAATTCTAAGGCATAGCCAAAGGCTAAGAAAAGAAAAGTTTAGTAAATGACTCTTATTAATCTAGCTTTAAAATGGATGAATAATATGTTACAACCTCTCTGACATATGGTGAGGTTTGCAGCAAGTTTGGCATAATGGTTTCACTTAATAAACACCTGATTAGCATTGTTTAACAGGTTTGGAGTGCATGAAAACAGTCAAATAGCAACATTCCGTCTAGTTAATTCCTCATTAGCAGACTCACAGTCAGTGCATTTGACAGATTGTATACCAGTCTTGACACAAGGTGACCTCTTGCTTGGACCTGTTCATCACCTTCAGTCTGTCATAAATGAAGTCAGTATAAATGTCAGAGTGAATGTGACATCACCAGAGACTTCATCTGATGCCTTGAAGGTTATTATTTTCCCAATATTATTATTGTAGACACAGTGAAAATAGATGTAGCTACAAACATAAATGAGAATGATAAACCAGAAAAAAGTATATATATGAAAGCTTTTGATAAATATATTATTATAAGTTATGTGACCCGTATATAAAATTCAGCAGTATTATTTCAGTTTCTTGACATCAATGTTATTTTGTAAATAATGTTTGAACTACAACCTAAATTGACAGTGGGTTTGGGGTTTAGAAGATGAATAGTAAGCTCAACTAATTATTAATAATGTTCTTTCTATTTAATATACCATAGCAATATCTTTTCTTCATAGTCTTCTTTTTCTTAATGAAAGAAAACCAAACATTGAAATAAGGTTGAAGAATTGATCTGGATTAAAAACTGTAAATATGAAGAAAGCTTTTGAGGAACATGTTTTACAAGAAAAATCTTTGATTGTTAGATCATTGAACATTTGTAAATTCAACATTTCAATGAGAAAATTCTCCAAATTCCGAGGAAATACTCATTTACCATTTTTGTCATCTTTGATAAATTATCTCTACTAAAGAGCCCCTTTTGAATCACAAAATCAATTATACAATTGTACAACATTTATATTCTTCTCCTTGACAAGAAGAAATTGAACCAGTTTCAATTTATCTGAACGAAGCCTTGATTAATGCAATGTTATTATAAACAAAACAAAATAGGTATAATGCATTCTTGCTTTTTCCATCCCTTTGTAAATATTTATATTACTCTAAAACTTAAAACCTAAAATGTCTTAAAATCAGAGGGTACATATTGCAAAGAAAGAAAATAATCATTTGATAAAGGCCAATTTTAGTGCATAGAAAGAATTATGTTCTCTATTGATTTGGAACTTTTTTAAGTATCAAAAAAAATTAAAAATCTTGTTTTCTTTGTAAGAAACAACTTTTAAGGCATGGTCATAAACAAGACAAATTTTAAAAACCTTATATTTTATAGAGATTATTTTAAATTATATTTTACATGAAGGCTTTTTCTAGCCTTATGTTTACAATTTTAAATAAAACGGTTATAATTATAATTGATTATAATAATTGGGATAAACAGTTGCTGAGTATTGTTTATATCCTCTTTTATTGTGTGTGTCTTATTTAATTGGATATATTTTCTGATGCACTAATTTTGAGGAATTTAGCAAAGAAATCACAGTAACCAAGGAAGATAATTCCAAGAATGTATGAAGAAATTGAGTTAGTCTAACTCACTTTAGGTTTGAATTGATTCCATACATCAGTTTCTCCTTGTAAGCTAGGCCTTTAATACCTTACCATATCAACTCTTGGTATAGATCTTGAGGTCTTCAACAGGGGAGGAAAGTGAAGATCAAAAATATTAAGCAGCTTGCCCAAAGTCCTGCAGCTAGTAAATAAGAAGCTGAGATTTTAAATTGAGCTCTGTTATTTCAAGTCATAGCTAGAGTACACCTAGTCATTGGTACCATCCTGTTACAACTCCATGACACATTGCTTCCACATCTCCTTCATAGCTCATTCTGTGCTACAAATTTTTTTGTCTGTTTACTGTATATTTTTCTTTCAATAGTAGTCTTTCTATAATTGCTTCTTTGCTAGGTTTACATGCATAAAATATATACATATATAGTTATAAATGTAGATTTATTTTCTAAATTTTATATGTATAAAATATATATAAAACATAAATGTAGATTTATTTTCTAAATTTAATTTCTAAATTTTATGTTTTTATCTTATTTATAATTTATAAATGTCTTCCATTGAATCAACATCTTTCATTGTCATAATTAATTAGGTGTAGTCCATTTTCCTTTTATCCCCAAACTAATTGCAAGTGATTCAATATACTGGTATACAATTTTCTTAATAATCTATGATTTATCACTTCAGGGGCAGCTGATCTATAAATGCTCATTTTTTCAAGTACAATATTCCCTTATCTGCCTTTGTCAAATGTCATTCTTGAATGCTTTTCATTATTTTCTAATTGTCCAAATGTATTTTGTACATTTTTATTGTCAAGGTTTACCTGAAGCAGGGAGTTCAGAATATGAAGCAATGCAGATCCATTAATAATTTTATACACCCTTTATTAATTGTCTTTATTGTCATGTTAGTAGTTATTTCCTAAAAATCAAGAGAAATTTATACTTAAAAATCTCTTAAAACTCACCTTTTAAATGCTTCCCCAAATTCTTGTGAAATTGAATGAAAATAGGCAAATCCCCTTTTGTATTTGTTATAAGAAATGAACATTTTAAAAATAGAACTTCAAGAATTGGCTTCATTGTGCTGATACTAGCGAGAAGCTTAAGGGAAAGAGAGCAAACTGTCTTGTTGATATTAAGTAAATTTTCTTAGAGATAATCTACTGTATTGGTTTCCATCATTATAGTCCTTGTCATAGCTTCATTTACTTTGGAACTTTGGATGACAATATTTAAGAATTAAGCACAAACCAAAATAAACAGACATCTCCCCTAAAATAAAACCACACAAACCTTTTTGGTAAAATTACTCTCTGCTTTCCCTTATTTTTCAGGAAAACTTGAGAGGCCACCCCTGACCTAGAGAAGATAGCCACTCCTGTCCCCTAACTTTGTATAAACTCAGAGTTATTTTACAATTTTGTTATTTATTCCAGAATAACAATAAAATCTCAAGCTTGTTTTAGACTATAGGCTTGTTCCTTATTTCTTCCAGTCATTATTCTGGTATTTTTGGTGTATCTGATCCATGTTTCTTGTGCTGATCAGATCTGGGCAGAATTAATCAAATATCTTGGTCCATTCTTAGTCTCCCTCTCCATTCTCTTTCCTTCTTACTTTTTTTCTTTGTGTTTTTTATCTTCCTTGTAAAATTAGAGGCTATGGTATAGAATTACTTTGATTTTTTTCCCCCTTGGGTTCAGTATTAGGACCTGTATATAAACTAGAATGCATATTGTTGCTTTAATCACTAAACTAAATTTTATTTAAAATGCTCACTTTGCTTATTTTCTTAGGTATCATTTGGTTAAATTAGGGCCCCAGAACGTTTTTATGAAGGTTGTATCTCCTCAATTTATGGGCTGACTAAATACAAACCATTGGATTTCCGTTTGCCAAGAAATTACATAGGACTTCAGTAGTTGCTTTAGGAAAATTGCACAAAACATTTGCGAAATTTGGATGATTCACATGTTTGAAAAATACTAAGTTCAAAAAATTTTGGCAGAGACGTATGTGGAAAGGCCTTTGAAATGAGGTGAACCATTTCTGAATCTTATGATTGTACAGACTGAGCCATTTATGGCAGGATGTGTATAATGCATCATGAGTATTATGAAATATTACTCATTTCTAATTCATTACAAAAATACTTTCCTAAACTTGCATATGTGATGGATGGCAAGAAACCAGGTATTCACATCTAATTATAAAGGTTTTTCTTTGTGCTAAAATGGACTCTATTTATCTATCAGTGCAATCAATCCATGCATTTTTCTTTATGTCTGTCACCGTACTACCTAAGCACTTAGCAAAGAGATTAAATTAGCCAAAAAGTGTGGAGTGGGATGTTTTCCTTGTCTTTACTACATTTATCTAAGCCAACCTAAAGCTAAGCAGACTGTGACTAATATTGGAAGCCTTATTCTTATCGCAGACAGAGTTGTTTTCATTCTTGTTATTATTAATTGGTTGAATGCCAACAATATATTCAGCACAGGACATAATTGCACAATATGTTCTTTTTCCTCCAACCTAGAAAGGAATCAACTGCTTTCATCTACTAACACTGATGCCAGAGTGACGAATGCCTCTTGATAACCCCAGTTTCCTATTTTGCCTCTCTTCGTGGACCTACTTCCCTCACAATTTTCTTTACAAAAGAAACCCATTAGTTGTTTCTTAATTTTATTAGCAAAAGATTTTAGGGGGAAAACGCATAACTATTCTCTTTTTCTAATTATATTTTACTTTTTCAGGGCTTTTAAAAATTATTTTTAATTTCATAATTCAACATAGACTGTTATTAGTATTAGGTGTAGAATATAGTGATTCAACAATTCTGTACATTACTCAGTGTCAAATGTTGAGGCATAAAGAGCATATATATTTGTCTGAAGGTAATATGCACTTGCAGTTTCTAGTGATACATGTCTGAAAAAACATTAATATACGTATTTAACTCAAAATGTATCTATGATATATGTTAAAAAGGTATAGATTATGGATATAAATTTTGTTTCTGATACCCCATACATACCATAAGATCTTCAGAGATCAATGTTCATATATCCCTTTTTCTCAAAGAAGTTATTATTATTAATATTTTATATATTTCACTCTGATTCTGTGTTCATACTCTAAGAAAGAAAAGGCTATTTTTATTTCTTTTGGTTTAGTTTCAGAGCTGCTTTCCTGGAAGGACTCATGGGTTTTTGTTTTTTGTCTTTATTTAAGCTATGTAACTTCTTGAGAATTGTACTTATTACATGTAAAACAGATTTGTTAAAAGTAGGAAAAATGTATTACATTTGTTTCATTTATATACACAAATATTACTTTAAACAATTTCATATTGACTGTACATGGTCCTGGCCCTTAGTAAATTGAAATTTTACTTTCCTTCTACATATTAAATTTAGTCAAGTGGAAATTCAAGCTGGGTGGATTCACAGGGAGTCAGTGGCTACCAAATTTAGGAGATGGGAACTATGAATAGGATCAGAAAGGCAAACTTTACATTAGATAGAAATTCATGAGTCAGGAAGATACTCCTGAAGATTTGGCTCCAGTGATACCCTGGTATAGTACAGGACCTGGAAGAGGCCCCATAAAGGAATTGGTGCAATAGCATATATTATTGAGCAAAACACAATTTCTAATTTTAATATATTGTAGTGACTTGAAGATGAAGCACAAAGGAACTGAGTGAAAACATTCAATGAGAGTTTTATAATAGGAAATCTTTAAAAGAAACTATAATATATGACAGAAAATATAAAGTAATATAAAATTACTAATTGCCATAGAAGTTCAAGAAGAACATAAATCACTTAGCTGGCATAATCATAGAACTCATCTACTTAAACTGGGCTGATAGGAAGAAATGAGTTTTAGCAAGTAATAATGTTTGTTACTTTCTATGACTGCAATAAAATTGATTTTTAGGTGAAGTTTTCCTAAGATTGCAAAGATAATTCTCCAGCTTAAATTAGGAATAACAAAATCATGTAAAAAACTTAATTTGGGGAAGAAAATCTACTCAGTGTTTTATGCAGGTAAACAGGAATTAGAATCTAAAGGATGCCAAAATATAAATCTTTCGTATCTCCATATTTTATATAAATTTCAGCATTTCACACAAATTCTGAACCATTGAGACATCAAAACATAAAAAATAGCATTTCTTATCTATTTCAGTACTTAGATCAGTTTTATTTTTTATAAGTTCTTTAATTGAAGTAGAAGTTTAATCATCAGAAGTTTTATGCTTGGAGTCCTAGTATCCTTCTTCAGAATTTGTTTTATTATACTTCTATTTTATAGTATTTTTCAGTAGAGGGGAAACCAAGGAACATGAGCATTAGATTAATATTAAGTGCTTAGAAATTCTGGTCTATAAATCTTTAATTTTTAAAAACATTAGAAGTTTATCATGATCGTTAAAATCTTGGGCAGATGCAGAAGTCATAAGAGAGAGACTCTTTCCCACAAAACTATGAAGAAACCCAGACGGGAGATGATCTGTCATCTTTGACTTCTAAAAAATGATGGTCATCTACCAATTTGCCAATTACCAGATTGGAAAAAAAAAAAAAAAAGAGGATTTTAGGGTAGTTTTATGGGCCAGGCCCTGCAGTGGTACACATCACTCGTTCCTGCTCCTTAAGGCTAAGAGGTCAGTCACAGGTCTATACCTGCACATTTGGCTTAGAAATAGGGCTAGCTGGGTATTCAAGTTGAAGGGGAAAAAATGTAGATTTTGTGACAACAAGCATTCTCTTTATCTGGCCACTTTCATGATAACTAAAATATATGCCTAGTTTCCCACACAGAAAAATCAATCACCTAGTCTCTGAGGAAGTTAATACAAAGTGAATAACTGCATACAGCTCAAAATCCAGAATCTCCATAATTCCTCATGGCTGAAGATCCATAAACTAGACCAGTTACCTGCCTCCATTTCCCTCCTAACACACAACTGAGGAACAAATATGGAAAAGTGCATACACAGTAAACTATATGTGTTCCATTTTGAAACAAGGAATAATAAGAGTCATAAAATTGTGCTGGACACATAGCCTCCTGGCATTGTGAAGACCTTTTCTTTCCCAGAGAACATTCCTTTGTTGTACTCAGATTCTGCTGTAGTATAAACTCTCTTACCAGTTTTTCTCTTTTGTTCCCTAGTTCCTGCCTACTTGGAGGTCCTATCTCATCCATTGCCTCCTAACAGCCACATCTGACGTAGGTACTGGGCATGTGTTCTCCTTGAGGGCCTCACAGCTTACATGATCTGCTTTCTTCTGATGAGAGTTTGCAAATCAAAACTTGATTTGGTTTGCCCACACAGGCTTTCTCAGCACACAGTCAAGGAAATACACTCCCCCCCCCCCCCCCCCCCCCCGTATCTGGAATGCTTTTGACCAATTTGCTTCAAGGCAGTTCCTGGACCTATGAACAGACCCAAAGCATTTTACTTGGCCTCGTTCTTAAATACGACTTCTTTGCTTATCTCTCTCTCCTCATCCTGGTGAAACATGGGTAAGAGATTTTAATGGGAAGGTACCAATTTCCACTAAGCATCTGATCTTTGCTCAAGGGGTGGATTCCTGTTTACTTTTTAAGTTGAGAGGTCTTTATGGAATTTGTCACAAATCTTCTTTAGACTTATATCCTACTATTTAGAATCCAGAGCTGCTGATTCTTCTAACCCTGAGAGTTTCCAGTTTTGTGACTATTCTTTGTTCCCTTTCATTTTTGTTTGCAATCTGGTCAATTCTTTTTTTAAATCATTTCTTTCTTGCAATATTTTGCTAAAAACAAGAAAGAATGATAGATAATACCATTTTGACTCTTACGAACATTTTCCTCTAGAGCCACAGATTTGGTAAGTACTTGTCCTTCTTTCAAATTGTTAGTAGCAATAGTTACACCAGGTGTTATGCAAAAGTACAGCAAACCTCTCAAGCTTTCCAGTCTACTATGTGATCTTGTTGTCTGCTGCCTGCCTTTCAAAGCACGACATAATTCAACATTGATTGTTTTTACAACAATATATTCTATTTAAGGTACAAACTTCTGTATCAGTCAAAATAATGATAGCAATTCTTACACATAATAGGTAAAAATAATAGCTCAAATATTGTGAGTTTATTTCTTGCTGATATAATAGTTCTAAGTGAGCAAAAAAGACAGCAGGGCCAGGCAATTCTCCTCCACACTATCAATCAGGAACTTACAAAGGTAGATGTTAGGCCATTTCCAACATTTGTCTTCATATTTTATTTTGGTAATCTTTACGGCAGCCAGCTGGAAAGGAAACAGAGCATGGATAAGAACATAGGGAAATCTGTGGTAGCCCTGAAATTGGTATACATCACTTTTCACAGTCTATTGGCTAGATCTCAGGCACATGGTCATACTTTACCATCAGTGACTTTGGAAAATGTAGTCTAGCTCTGTCCCCTGGCAAAATTTGTGATCAGTCTTAGATATATGGTGAATTAAGTGAAACTTGGACTCTAGCCTGTCTGCCAACAACTTATTTCATAATAAATCTGTGAATTATAAAACTCAAAAGCAAAATAAATACCTTGTAGTAGACCATATCAAGTAGTTATACTCACTAGTTTGTGGAACTATACAAAAATTATCAGTCTTATTTCCAAGTTATTGTATAAATGTGGTAGCACGCTCTGTCATTTCCATCAGCACATTATAAAACATCAATAAACAGTGATTTAGTGGTAGATTGCAGTAACTTCCAGGCCTCTAGCACTTTAGGTTTTACTACTCCCTGAAATAATTAAAACTTACTGAAGTAAAGTGTATTGGCTTTCTATTCAAGCCATCATCAACTTTTGAACATATCCATATTTCCTTAGGAAGAAACCTCTTCCTTCTCAAGCTCCTTAGGTGTATAGGCTGAAAAAATTATTCTTTAATATGTGGTCCTTTTATTGCAGGGAGAGCATTGCCTATAATTTTAAGATAGTTGAATAGATTGCAATTTCAATTTAGATATTAGAGGAAAACCTTCATTATAGCAATGAACTCTCATTCTGTTGGTATAAAGGATGTCCCTGGCAAATTATACTTTTTCCTCCATTAAAATGATTCTGAAAACTTCCAGACTGGTGGAAAGCACTATTCTGTTGCAGTTGATATGAAATGGGCTTTTTAAAGTGCCATTTTTCTGCTTAACAAAATCAATAGTCTTTATTATATACAATAAGCATAACCTGCTGCCATTTCCCAGATCAATAAAATCTCCTCTTCCTTTTTGATATTCAAGTGCCTTAGAGACAATGTAGCCATTTGAATATTAATTCTGCTAGTGGAGCCTATGTCTTTATTAACTCTTAAGTCAGCAACCTGTATCTAAATTTCTATTGAAAGTAAAATGGTAAGCCTATTTGGAAAAAAAAAAGTCATAGATATTAAATATTTACCATGTTCACTTGATCCAAAGCTGTGTGTGTGTGTGTGTTGAGATCATTATAGAGGTTCCACTTGTTGATAATCAGAAGTGGTATTCCTGGTTGCTTGCTTTGGACATGATAATCAACCACCCCTTCATTTAGATCGACTAAACAAAATGCATTCTGGATTCATTACTTTTTCCTCTTAAAGATCATTTCTTAATTACAGCTTCTATGTCACTGTTACAGAGTAGGGTACAGTATGGACAATACTAATATGTGAATTCAAACACTTGCTAGCTTCATTCAGGTCAGAGAAAAACTCCATCGCTTTGTTTTTCTCTTATTTACAGAGCTCACCAGCTTATTTATATTGTTTGCATTTCAAAAAAACAGGATGTGTGTTAAGTTAAAGGAATTAGCTAAATATATTCTATTAAAATACTACACAGGATTTCTCACTCATGTTTCCTCAAAGAAAACATTTGGTCTTTGCAGCATATATGTATTCTTGAATTCTTTTATGCTGGAATACTTTCTTTCTTAGCAAGATTCCAAATTCACTCATTTGAAATGTATCTGATGTGTAAGTATATGACATTTAAAATTAAATGTGTTGTTTTTTAGGTCTGATAAATAATGTAAAAAAGCAGTCTAGTAAATTCAATGTGTAGATGAATAAAGTGAGATGTATAGGGACTAGGTGACTTATTGATGATCAGTTACTTTAGAAGACAAGGACTAGAAAATATCTCCTCTGTATCTCAAGCTGATACATTTTATATCATCAGATATATTTTTTATGGAAAACATATTCACCATATAGAAAATAACCCTTCTCTAGAAATGTATTGTTGAACATTCCTGTTCAAGTTTAGAGCCACCTGACAGATGGACACAGGAAATAGATTGCTGGATGTAGAATTACTAGCATTACAATAAATTCGAGTTGGATGTATGTTTTTAATACGGATTTAAATGAGTTAATAATTTCTATGGCTCCTAAATAATATTTTCGTACCAAATATGGCATTAGTGTCTACATTTTAACATCATAATTTTCATTTTATAAAGAATCAAAGTATGGTAATGAAGCTTTCAACTAAAGAACCTTTTGAAATGTGGGGAAGGAATATTTGACATTGTCTCAGTTATTCGGGGATGCTATTGTTACTTAATATCTGAGTGCTGAGTGATAATGTCCTCCAGTGCTTGAGTCATTCCCATATATAAATAAGATACTAGTTGAGAACCAGATGTGAAAGGAAGCAGCTTTTTTTTTTTTTTTTTTTTTTTTGAAATGCTCACTTAAGGCCAGAGTGAGGAAGTCATATGTTAGGCCTATCCACTCAGGGCAGAGTACAAAGGTAGGTGCTCCCTATCTCATGGCAGGGAGATCCAAAATGATGAGAAAGACATGAGTGGAAATGAGAGTATCTGCCCATGCCCCCAAATTCACCAGTCAGGTCATGAATATATGACTGGAAGCTCTGTTGTTCGTCCTCTGGAGAACAGTGGAAAGAAGTAGCTTTTTATATTTGTCTTTTCTTCATTCTTTTTGCACCCTTTTTCTTTTTTTCCTAGCCCCTCCCTGTCTTGCCCTATCTCTGCATTTTAGTGATCATAAAAGATTTGTTCTTATGAGGAATTGCAAAATAAATAAGCTATCATAGATTGTTAACCTTAACCATGATTGATATTTCTGGGGGCCTATATTGGTGATGCCTTAGCCATTTGCTAATCTTCAGTGCCATAGCATTGGAGAATAAAGATTTAAACTATATCATTAACAAACATAAGGAGAAATGGACAATATAAGAAGGGAAAGGGACAATTATTGAAAATCTTTAAATGCCTTTATATTTTGTAACATGAAAATAGAAATCTGAACTTGTGTATCGCATTTAGGTGAGCCACAAAAAAGCATTAGAGGCAATGTATCAAATATTCATTGAATGTAGGGTATCACTGCCATGCAAAAAGCATGTATGATAAATTGGCAAAAGAAAGCGCATGCTTAGCAATATGATTGAGAGAAACTAAGTTTATTAGATTTTGTACTATTGTAATAGGTTAGATTGTGCCTCTAGTCTTTATTTGGTTCTATCATTTGCTTTACCATTACCATTAAATATGAAAACCCCACCAGAACAAATGTTCCTGAGTACATAATCAAAAAGTTTTATTTCATTTTAGTCTCTGAACAGAAGCCACCATGATTTTACCGAAACAAGTATTAGCACCCTTTTAAGCATGTTAAGGAGAACAAGAAAAAAAAAATCCTGAACTTCCACCTAAGTGTTCCATTATTGTCCAATTGTGGAAGTCTAAAAAGTAAAAGTACTTCTTTAGAAACCTGAATGAACCTTGTTCTAAAGAATCAGTAAAGGAGGAAGTTGCAAAAGAATTTTCTTCAGAGTATTGCAAAAATTTGAATCTCCTTAATATTTTAAGCTTTATAAATTAGATAGTGATAAACAGTGTGTGTGTGTGTGTGTGTGTGTGTGTGTGTGTGTGTGTGGTATGTGGCCTCATTTAATCCACAGAATAGTTGGAGGCAGAGGTTGTTATCTCCACTTACAGAGAAGAATCTAAGAGTCATAGAGTTTAAATAATTTTCTTAGTGTCATTAAAAATAGTCCATATTGAAGAGAGAAATCTAATCCAAGTTTACCTGATTCCAAAGTCAGAATTCCTAGCTGTTTTCCACTGACCTCTGTAGCCTAAAACTGAAGAAGCCTTGAATAATAGTCATTAGGCAGATATGAACACAAAAAATAAAGCTAATTTTCAGAATAGCATTTCTTTTTTTTTTTTTTTTACAGGGAACAAAACAAAGGAAACATGTAGTTGATATCTGGGGTGGGGGAGAGACAAACAGTTACTCCTATTGATATGGTATGTAAGTTCCTTATTCTACCTTCTTATAGGAAAAACAACATTACCTTTAAAATATAACCTATAAATTTTCATTGGAAATTAGGGTCAAGACAATATATTTTTTATTAATTTCAGTACCTATGATTATTCATTATTAAAGCTAAAGATCATTCTTGTTAATTCATAATACATCTAATGCTATGAATGAGTTATACTAATTCATCTACAATGAAATTAATGATTGGTATTTTTTTGCATTTTAATAACTACTTTTAGTTTGATAAAAAAATAAAATTGCCTTTCATTAAAACCCCTCTGCCATATCTCTATTTCAATAATAAATCTATTTTGCAATCACAATTTTTCAAGTTTGGAACATTGATTTATTCAGCTAACAACGTATTCAGGTGATTGTGAAAAGAAGAGAAACACACTAATATAAGTTTTGTAAAAACAGATATGATTAACAATGTGGACTTATTTTGCTAACAATATGCTATGCTCTACTGTTAAATATGATATAATTTACTAATATGTGCTCTTGAGCTGTAGAGAGAGGAATAAAGAACCAATACATGTACCTTTTCTGATCTGAAAACTGCATGTATACTATTTTAACTCTTACAATACTCCTAGGGAAATAATTATTAGTGTTTTCTTAGACGTAGAAAGTGAATTAATATTTAACTTACCTAAAAGGCAATGATGGAAAGTATTGGCAGTAGAATTGGAACAGTTAGGCTAAGCCTTTCGAACTTGTTCACTATATTACATCAATTGTGCCCTTCTTCCCAACTTCCCTGTCCTATCACCTCCATAATTGGGCCTTTCTTAAAATCCGTATATCAAATAAGTTAAAGTGTGGCCTTAGGAATCAAATAGACCTGGGGATGAATTTCAGATGCAACTAGCTGTGCAACTTTGGGAGAAACTATTTAACGGTTCTTAGTCTTAGCTTTCATACTAGTAAAATAATGACAGTAATAACTACTAAAGAGGATCATTCTGTGTATTAAGGATAATAAATATAAACCACTTAGAATTTTTCCCTACATTTTTGGTATTTAATAAATTATGTTGAATATGTTAATGTAGGGTAAAACAAGATAATTGATTTTTATTTTTATTTTTTTTTAATTTTTTATTTATTTATGATAGTCACAGAGAGAGAAAGAGAGAGAGAGAAGCAGAGACACAGGCAGAGAGAGAAGCAGGCTCCATGCACCTGGAGCCTGATGTGGGATTCCATCCTGGGTCTTTAGGATCGCACCCTGGGCCAAAGGCAGGCGCTAAACCGCTGCGCCACCCAGGGATCCCAGATAATTGATTTTTTTAAAAAAGGACAACTGTTGTATCACAGTTCATTGCAGTAATTGAAACAACAATGAAACAACTCTAGATATTTTGGGTGGAATGGAAGTTAAAATGGGGTATTTGGTTGTTTACAAAATTTTTGGAAGGGTTAGAAAAGAAATACATTTAAGCATACCCTGCAGTCAAGGGGCTGAGCTACCAGAATTGATGTTGCAGTTGTCACTAATCCTATCGTTTAATCAACTGCCTGTTGACACTGAGAGTCCAAACTCATAATTTGGAACACAGAATATGGCCCCTCCTCACCCATTCCTCCATGATCTCATTTGCTAGAATAGCTGTTGGAAGACGCCTGGCCTCAGCTTTACTACTGTCTTCAATTCTGTCTTACTTGGAAAAACCTAACAACAGGAGAATACAAGGAAAAAAGGACATGTTAGTGAAGTAGCAATGACCAAAAGATAGGTGGTAGACCTGAGGATACTATTAAGTTAGGTTTACAATTTGATCAAACCTAATCTTAAAGCTCTCAGTAGTATTGTCTCACTTCTTATTTCTAATTGTTACTTCCCCAAACTCCAACTATATGTTTATACATTGACTGCAATGGAAGTCTTTAACAGGTTGTTGATAAGCGTGTCACATTCAAATTTTCTAATACTGGGAGCTGAATTTTCGATGGCTCACACCTCTGTGTATTTTAACTTAAAAAATAATTTGTCTATTGTCATATATTGCCAAATCACAAATCAGATTAGAGCAAAGCATGACTACTTCAAACAAACAAAAATTGTACTTGCTATTCTTTAAGTTAATTTGTTTCTTTTCCAGAATCGGAAATGTATGTCTGGGTAGCCCGGATGGCTGGCTCAGTGGTTTAGCTCTGCCTTCAGCCCAGGGCCTGATCCTGGAGTCACGGGATCGAGTCCTACACCGGGCTTCCTGCATGGAGCCTGCTTCTCCCTCTGCCTTTGTCTCTGTCTCTGTCTCTTTCTCTCTCTCTGTGTCTCATGAATAAATAAATAAACTCTAAAAAAAAAAAAAAAGAAAGAAATGTATGTCTTTTTGTGATTCTTTTTTAAGGCAGGTCTTTTAGTAGGGACAAACTCTGACAATATTCATTTCATCATGATTACATTTTTTGTTCAGAATCTTAGCAGCTTACAGGAACACCAAACATTTAGTCTTTGCAATTTAGTTTGCAGATATCACTATGTATTAATGATTGCCTTTTTTTTATATTTTGTTCTTTTTCAAGGTATTAAAGCAGTCAGAAGTACATTCTGTTTAGGTTTTCATTTCTAAGACCTAAGAGAGGTATAATCAACGGAGATATTTTTGTTCTATCTGAAAAAATGCATGTTGTTAAGCCTAAACATAGGTGATTGTGCTTTGATGCCATGGAAATATAAAAGAAAGTGAGATATCAATATTTATAAAGCAAACACCTTGAGAAACATAGTCCTGAAAAATGTTGAGGTTATTTGACTAATTTTGACAATTTGTCCTTTGAATTGTCTTTTCTTCTTGTTGATGGTCAGCACTTTTTCTGGACTGCTAACCCAAGGGATTCTTTTAAATATCTTTTGCAGCCACTTTACACAACTTAAGTCAATTACACTTAACCATTTAGTTTTTAGTAAAGAGAGATATAAGCCTTAAATACCTTTACTCGAGGATTGGTGATGCTAATTTCCTTTTTTTTTTTTTTTTTTTTTCTTCTCTCCTTCCTCCTCCTCCATCACCATCTTAATAGGTACTGTTTGAATACTCATTATTAGGTCAGGAACTAAACACAAATTTTGTTCAATTCTCACAACAAACCATGATTTTATTTTCCCCCTTTTAATGATGAAGAAACTGAGTCATGACTTTCCTTCACTAGATTTATTTCCTCATTTTCATACATACACAGCTTAAGATAAATAATCTCAAAAAAAAAAAAAAAAAGGATAACTCCCTTGAACCATATTTCCCACTGTTTCCTCTGCTGATAGATTTTACCAGAGAGAACTGTCAGGAATATTCCTCAAAGACCGCTCTTTTTCCCATTTCAGTTTGAATAAAAATGAA